>NC_133330.1:35541899-35771899 GCF_042186555.1 Aquarana catesbeiana
CTCTGTCCTTTCTCTTTCTTTTTCTCTGTCCTTCTTTCTTTCTCTCTGTCTTTTCTTTTTCTCTGTCCTTCTTTCTTTTTCTCTGTCCTTTCTTTCTTTCTTTCTTTCTCTTTCTTTCTTTCTTTCTTTCTTTCTTTCTTTCTTTCTTTCTTTCTTTCTTTCTTTCTTTCTTTCTTTCTTTCTTTCTTTCTTTCTTTCTTTCTTTCTTTCCTTCCGTCCTCCCTCTGTCTTTCCTTCCCCTTCTCTTTCTTTTTGTCCTCCCTCTTCTTTTCCTTCTTCTTCCTTCTTTCTTTCTTTCTCTGTCCTTTATTTCTTCTTTTCTTCCTTTCTTTCTGTCTATACTTTCTTTTTCTCTGTCCTTATTTCTTTCTCTCTGTCTTTTCTTTCTGTCCTCTTTCTTTCTTTCTTTCTTTCTTTCTTTCTTTCTTTCTTTCTTTCTTTCTTTCTTTCTTTCTTTCTTTCTTTCTTTCTTTCTTTCTTCCCTATGTCTTTCCTTCCCTTTCTCTTTCTTTTTGTCCTCCCTCTTCTTTTCCTTCTTCTTCCTTCTTTCTTTCTTTCTTTCTTTCTTTCTTTCTTTCTTTCTTTCTTTCTTTCTTTCTTTCTTTCTTTCTTTCCTCCCTCTGTCTTTCCTTCCCCTTCTCTTTCTTTTTGTCCTCCCTCTTCTTTTCCTTCTTCTTCCTTCTTTCTTTCTTTCTTTCTTTCTTTCTCTGTCCTTTATTTCTTCTTTTCTTCCTTTCTTTCTGTCCTTTCTTTCTGTCTATACTTTCTTTTTCTCTGTCCTCCTCTTTCTTTCTCTCTGTCTTTTCTTTCTGTCTCCTCTTTCTTTCTTTCTTTCTTTCTTTCTTTCTTTCTTTCTTTCTTTCTTTCTTTCTTTCTTTCTTTCTTTCTTTCTTTCTTTCTTTCTTTCTTTCTTTCTTTCTTTCTTTCTTTCTTTCTTTCTTCTTTCCCTCTCTCTTTCTTTTTGTCCTCCTCTTCTTTTCCTTCTTCTTCCTTCTTTCTTTCTTTCTCTGTCCTTTATTTCTTCTTTTCTTCCTTTCTTTCTGTCTATCCTTTCTTTTTCTCTGTCCTTCTTTCTTTCTCTCTGTCCTTTCTCTTTCTTTTTCTCTGTCCTTCTTTCTTTCTCTCTGTCTTTTCTTTTTCTCTGTCCTTCTTTCTTTTTCTCTGTCCTTCCTTTCTGTCCTCCCCCTTCTTCTTCTTTCTTTCTTTCTTTCTTCTCTTTCTTTCTTTCTTTCTTTCTTTCTTTCTTTCTTCTTCTTTCTTTCTTTCTTTCTTTCTTTCTTTCTTTCTTTCTTTCTTTCTTTCTTTCTTTCCTTTCCGTCCTCCCTCTGTCTTTCCTTCCCCTTCTCTTTCTTTTTGTCCTCCCTCTTCTTTTCCTTCTTCTTCCTTCTTTCTTTCTTTCTCTGTCCTTTATTTCTTCTTTTCTTCCTTTCTTTCTGTCTATACTTTCTTTTTCTCTGTCCTTATTTCTTTCTCTCTGTCTTTTCTTTCTGTCCTCCTCTTTCTTTCTTTCTTTCTTTCTTTCTTTCTTTCTTTCTTTCTTTCTTTCTTTCTTTCTTTCTTTTCTTTCTTTCTTTCTCTCTTTCTTTGCAATGTAATAGAAATAACGCACACTTCAATTATCACGGCACCATGGTTGGTATGGTGTCAGGATGACTGCATACTTGCCAACAGTCCAATTTTTTATTTATTTTTTTATTTTTTTTTCCCTGGGACAATTCCGATTTTGGGACTCTCGTTCCGATCAGATCTTATCCTTATTAATTTCCCAGGATTTTGCCTTTGTCCTGGAAAACCGGGATTGTTTTAGGAAAAACATTCCCCTTGTGTTCAGTGGGGAGGGGCAGCCAATCGGCTGCTTCCCTCTCCACTGAACACACGAGAAAGCCGGGAACTGTAGCTGTCGCACTGCTGGGGGACACAGATCGCTCTGTAAGGAGGGCTCAGCTGCTGCTGCCAGGGACACTGAAGTAAGGTGGGCTCTGTTGCTTGGGGGCACAGATCGCTCTAAGGAGGGCTGCCAGCTGCTGGTGACACTGAAGTGAGGAGGGCATTGTTGCTGGGGACACAGATCTGTAAGGAGGGGCTCCGCTGGCCAGGGACACCAGATGTAAAGGTGGCTCCGCTGCTGGGGACACCAGATGTAAGGAGGGGCTCTGTTGCCAGGGACACAGATCTGTAAGGAGGGCCTCTGCTTCTAGGGGTACCTGATGTAAAGACGGACTCTGCTGGGGGCACCTAATGTAAGGACAGACTCTGCTGGGGGCACCTGATGCAAGGACGGACTCTGCTGGGGGCACCTGGTGGCAGGGGACGTGGCAGGTGACACACTCAGGGGTCCCACTGATTCTGCATTATGGTGAGTTGAATGATTTCATTCTATATTACAATGTAATAGAAATAATGCGCTTCAACCATCCTGACACCATAATAACCATGATGCCGGGATGATTGAAGCGCTAACACCAGGTGTTTGGAGTATCTTTAGCTGCTGATTGTTAAACTCTGGAGTACACATTTCTTTTGTGGTGTAGGATCTGGGGCTGCTGTCTCTCCACCCCCCCCCCCCATCCTTCTCCCCCCCTTCCCGCTCCATCCCTCATTCATCTCATTCTAACCACACCCACTTTGAGCCACGCCCATTTAAGCCACGTCCACTATTCGAGTAAACCACGCCGCATCTTTACTTTGCTATGCCGCACCTACTAACGCATGCCCCGCCCCCTAATTATAATGTGATTTCACCTACAGCCAAAAAAGTGTCCCTAAAATTTTTTTTACAATGTTGGCAACTATGAGAGACCATGGTGATCACTGTAGTGGCATTGACTACTACAGTGACTGTCTGCTTCCACAAAGGTCCCTCAGGTATGCAATATTCATACTTACATTGATCCAAGCAGAGTTTGAGTTCTGCAGGAACGCATGGGAACGGCGTTCCTGTACTTTTTCCACAGCAGGGCCGATCCTGGGAGGCTCAAGTGCAGTATTGAGCCTTACCCAAAACAAATTGAACTAGGAAGCTGTATAATGTAGGGTGTGCTGGCCAATTTGTCTTGATTCAATGGTGCAAAATCAACTACCTATGATTTTAACTTATCTTTCTTTTTCAGGTCCAAAGTGAACATGGCAGTACCTCAAAATTCAATGTGGAAGATAATAGGACCATAATCAATTTCATGGTTCTCCAAGCAAAGGTGCAAAGCAGATCCATGATGAATCGTCACAAACTTTGGGTGACAGTGGCCTTTTCCTTGGAGAAACAGGAACTTGATTATGGTCCTATGCTCTTCCCCATTGAATTTTTCTGGAGGTGCTGCCATGTTCACCTTTGATCTGAAAAAGAAAGATAAGTTAAAATCATAGGTAGTTGATTTTTGCACCATTGAATATAGACAAATTGGCCAGTAAACCCTGCAATTTACAGTTACCTAGTTCAATTCTTTCTCAGTAAGGCTCAATACTGCATCTGAGCCTCCCAGGATCGGTCCTGGGCGCTGCTGCAGCCACAGCACAAAGGGAACGGGGTGTTCCTGCTGTGGAAAAAGTACAGGAACGCCGTTCCCATGTGTTCCTGCAGGACTCGAGCCCTGCTTGGGGAAATGTAAGTATGAATATTGCATACCTGGGTAAGGCTCAATACTTATCAGCAACCCCTCGTGTGTGTGTGTGTGTATATATATATATATATATATATATATATATATATATATATATATACACACTTTTTATTTTTGAGGTGTGGGGGGGGGGTCTTGGGTGAGTTCTCACACTTTTTTTCCCAGGACTTGACCCACCTGTAACTAAGCAATAAAAAAATCACAAGTGGAGTTCAGCTTTATGGTAACACAGAATAAAGATATGGAGAGGAATAATTAGGAAAATTGATTTAACTTACTGAGGAGGATGGGACCCACAGCCAAACTGGCTGAATCTGAGTTGTGAATATCACGCTTTTGTCTTGAGGAAAGGCAGCCTTGAGCACAGCGGTTTGCAGAAGTTCGATTGTGGCAGATGACAACATCGCAGGAGAGATAAACTCCCGGGACATCTTTAAACTTGAACGCGTGGAAGCTGAATCTCTGCAATCGCCTGTCTGTAGTCGGATAGGTCTGCAGGGTAGAGTCCTGGAGACACCTGGAAAAAAAAAAAAATCAAGAAAATATAAATTTATTATTCTTTGGCTTTTCATAAAATTTCAGATGGGAAAATGATAACAAACCAAGAAAATAGACTTTGGGAATGGAGCACTGGCTCAAAAAGGAACTTAAAATAACTTTTACTCATAGCCATAGGTGACGGTTAAAAACCATGAATGTGTTGGCTAAGATTAAGAATAGTAAAGCATCTTTAAATGTGTCTATCCATTCCTATACAAGGCTTTTCCTCTCGGAGTGTAGAGACTACTGTTTTCTGTACTGCATTTTGCTTTCCTTTTGGGCCATGGTGGCTGTGCATGGTGAAACATGATGGATGGCCTTTGGTTTGAGCCCAGATTATTTTCCTTCTCCATTCTTTCTGTCTTGGTGATACCAGTTCCCCCAATCTCTTATCTTGGATTAACATGGATAAAAAGAAAAGAGTTTTGTTGTGCCACTTTAACCTAAATTTGTTTGCGATGAATAGGGCTAAACTTGTATAAAAAAGGAAAAAAACACCAGCAAAGAGGTTAGAAAATCCTAAAAATGTAACAATATATGGACCCTAGAAATATATATATATATATATATATATATATAGATATATATAAAGATATATATATATCTATATATATATATCTATATATATATAGATATATCTATATATATCGATATAGATATATATCTATATAAATATATCTATATATAGATATATATAGATATATCTATATATATATTTGACCTCCAGAAGATTTACCCCTCATTCATGACCTGGCCATTTTTTTGCAAAACAGCACTGCGTTACTTTAACTGACAATTGCGTGGTTGTGAGACTCTGTACCCAAAAAAAAAAAAATGATGTCATTTTTTTTCCCACAGATAGAGCTTTCTTTTGGTGGTATTTTATGACCATTCCTTTTTTATTTTTGGTACTATAAACAAAAAAAAGATTAACAATTTTGAAAAAAAATATATATATATATTTTTACTTTCTGCTATAAATCAAATCCAATAAAAAAATTTTTAAAAAATCAAATTTCTTTATCAATTTTAGCCAATATGTATTCTGCTACATGTTTTAAAAAAAAAACAAAAAAGAATAAGTGTATATCGATTGGTTTACACAAACGTTATAACATCTATAAACTATGGGAGATATTTATGGAATTGTTTTTTGTTTTTTTTTATACTGGTAATGGTGACGGGACTGCAATATTGCAGCAGACTGTCGGACACTAATGCCGCGTACACACGGTCGGACTTTCTATCCTACTTGGTCCGGCACACTTTCCGACGGACTTTGTCCGCCAGGTGCGCCGGACTTTAAAACGGACGGACTTGCCCACACACGCCCGGATTTTCCGGCGGGCTAAGTCCGCCCGTCTTTCCGACGGACTTTCGCCGGAGTTCCGGCGGACTTTCAGAATGAACGGACTTGCCCACACACGGACAAGTCCGTTCATTTTGAACGTGACTCAGGTGCGACGGGACTAGAGAAGGATGTCAATCTTGCCGCTTTTATCGGCGAGATTGACACCTTGCTAGCCCCGTCGCGGGGCATACCAGGCCCTTAGGTCTGGTATGGATTATAAAGGGGAACCCCGCTACGCCGAAAAAACGGCGTGGGGTCCCCCTAAAATCCATACCAGACCCCGATCCGAGCACGCAGCCTGGCCGGTCAGGAAAGGGGGTGGGGACGAGCGAGCGCCCCCCCCCCTCCTGAACCGTACCAGGCCGCATGCCCTCAACATGGGGGGTGGGTGCTTTGGGGGAGGGGGGCGCCCTGCGCCCCCCCCCCCCAAAGCACCTTGTCCCCATGTTGATGAGGACAAGGGCCTCTTCCCGACAACCCTGGCCGTTGGTTGTCCGGGTCTGCGGGCGGGGGCTTATCGGAATCTGGGAGCCCCCTTTAATAAGGGGGCCCCCAGATCCCGGCCCCCCACCCTATGTAAATGAGTATGGGGTACATGGTACCCCTACCCATTTACCTAGGAAAAAAGTGTAAGTAATAAAACACACTACACAGGTTTTTAAAATATTTTATTAAACAGCTCCGGGGGGGGATCTTCCTCCGGCTTCGGGGGTCTTCTTCCGGCTTCGGGGGTCCCTCCGCTTCATCTTCTCCCGGCGTCCGGTTGGTTCTTCTCCGCTCTCCGGCCTCTTCTCCCGGTGTCGCAGGTCTTCGGCCGGCCCCTCCGCTCTCTTCATGTAGCTCTATTGCGAGCGGAGGTCCGGACTTCTGGGCTTCTTGGCTTCTTGGCTTCTCTTCTCTTCTCTTCCCCCAGATGTTGACACGACGCTCTCTCCGGCTGGACTGGTCTCTGAGGGCTGCGTTGTGACTTATATAGGCGGAGACCCCGCCCCCATATGATGTCACAGTCCCTGGGCATGCTGGGACTGTGACGTTTTAGGGGGCGTGGTCGACCACGCCCCCTAAAACGTCACAGTCCCAGCATGCCCAGGGACTGTGACATCATATGGGGGCGGGGTCTCCGCCTATATAAGTCACAACGCAGCCCTCAGAGACCAGTCCAGCCGGAGAGAGCGTCGTGTCAACATCTGGGGGAAGAGAAGAGAAGAGAAGCCAAGAAGCCAAGAAGCCCAGAAGTCCGGACCTCCGCTCGCAATAGAGCTACATGAAGAGAGCGGAGGGGCCGGCCGAAGACCTGCGACACCGGGAGAAGAGGCCGGAGAGCGGAGAAGAACCAACCGGACGCCGGGAGAAGATGAAGCGGAGGGACCCCCGAAGCCGGAAGAAGACCCCCGAAGCCGGAGGAAGATCCCCCCCGGAGCTGTTTAATAAAATATTTTAAAAACCTGTGTAGTGTGTTTTATTACTTACACTTTTTTCCTAGGTAAATGGGTAGGGGTACCATGTACCCCATACTCATTTACATAGGGTGGGGGGCCGGGATCTGGGGGCCCCCTTATTAAAGGGGGCTCCCAGATTCCGATAAGCCCCCGCCCGCAGACCCCGACAACCAACGGCCAGGGTTGTCGGGAAGAGGCCCTTGTCCTCATCAACATGGGGACAAGGTGCTTTGGGGGGGGGGGGCGCAGGGCGCCCCCCTCCCCCAAAGCACCCACCCCCCATGTTGAGGGCATGCGGCCTGGTACGGTTCAGGAGGGGGGGGGGCGCTCGCTCGTCCCCACCCCCTTTCCTGACCGGCCAGGCTGCGTGCTCGGATCGGGGTCTGGTATGGATTTTAGGGGGACCCCACGCCGTTTTTTCGGCGTAGCGGGGTTCCCCTTTATAATCCATACCAGACCTAAGGGCCTGGTATGCCCCGCGCTCGCCGCAATAGGAAGATTTGTTTTTCCTATTGCAGCGAGCGCGAGATGCAATACCATCCCCTCGTGTCGTATTTGGTCCGTCGGACCAGCCTACACACGAGCGGGCTTTCCGTCGGACCAGCACACACACGAGCGGACTTTCCGCCCGAAACTGAGTCCGACGGAAAGATTTCAAACATGTTTAAAATCTAGGTCCGGCGGGCTTTTGGGAAGAAGTCCGCCGGAAAAGTCCGCCGCCGCCCACACACGGGCGGATTGTCCGGCACACTCTGGTCCGCCGGACCAAGTATGCCGGAAAGTCCGACCGTGTGTACGCGGCATAACTGACACTTTCGACACTTTGCGGGAACACTAATACAGTGATCGGTGCTAAAAATATGCACTGTCAGTCTACCAATGACACTGGCTGGGAAGGGATTAAACATCTAGGGTGATCAAAGGCTTAACTGTGTGTCTAGGGAGTGTTTTTGTGTTTACTGTGTGCAGCTTTTACTAGGGGAATAGAGCCGATCCTTATCTCTGCTTTGCAGAGAAATAGGACCACACCTTTTCCCCCTGACACCACTGAGACATGCCTTGTTTACATTGCATATCTCAGTTGTTGGTGTTCCACTGATGATTTGCCAAGAGCCGACAGGACATCGAGTACTTGGAACTTGCAGATTAGCTTCTGCTGTGAATTATCACAGCAGAAGCAGCCCGCCAGCAGTGTGCCCCCTGCAGGCGGAAATGCAGAATCACGTATATTTACATGACTCTGCCCACAGCTGCCGCCCTGTAGCAGTACAAGTACTATAGGTCAGTCAGCAAGTGGTTTTATATATTTATACACAGTATCTCACAAAAGTGAGTACACACCTCACATTTTTGTAAATATTTTATTATATCTTTTCATGTGATAACACTGAAGAAATGACACTTTACTACAATGTAAAGTAGTGAGTGTACAGCTTGTATAACAGTGTAAATTTACTGTCCCCTCAAAATAACTCAACACACAGCCATTAATGTCTGAACTGCTGGCAACAAAAGTGAGTACACCCCTAAGTGAAAATGTCCAAATTGGGCCCAAAGTCTCAATATTTTGTGTGGCCACCATTATTTTCCAGCACTGCCTCTTGGGCATGGAGTTCACCAGAGCTTCACAGGTTGCCACTGGAGTCCTCTTCCACTCCTCCATGATGACATCACAGAGCTGGTGGATGTTAGAGACCTTGTGCTCCTCCACCTTCCGTTTGAGGATGCCCCACAGATACTCAATGGGGTTTAGGTCTGGAGACATGCTTGGCCAGTCCATCACCTTTACCCTCAGCTACTTAGCAAGGCAGTGGTCATCTTGGAGGTGTGTTTGGGGTCGTTATCATGTTGGAATACTGCCCTGCGGCCCAGTCTCCGAAGGATGGGGATCATGCTCTGCTTCAGTATGTCACAGTACATGTTGGCATTCATGGTTCCCTCAATAACCTGTAGCTCCCCAGTGCCGGCAGCACTTATGCAGCTCCAGACCATGACACTCCCACCACCATGCTTGACTGTAGGCAAGACACACTTGTCTTTGTACTCCTCACCTGGTTGCTGCCACACACGCTTGACACCATCTGAACCAAATAAATTTATCTTGGTCTCATCCGACCACAGGACATGGTTCCAGTAATCCATGTCCTTAGTCTGTTTGTCTTCAGCAAACTGTTTGCGGGCTTTCTTGTGCATCATCTTTAGAAGAGGCTTCCTTCTGGGACGACAGCCATGCAGACCAATTTGATGCAGTGTGCGGCGTATGGTCTGAGCACTGACAGGCTGACCCCCGACCCCTTCAACCTCTGCAGCAATGCTGGCAGCACTCATACATCTATTTGCCAAACACAACCTCTGGATATGACACTGAGTACGTGCACTCAACTTCTGTGGTCGACCATGGCGAGGCCTGTTCTGAGTGGAACCTGTCCTGTTAAACCGCTGTATGGTCTTGGCCACCGTGCTGCAGCTCAGTTTCAGGGTCTTGGCAATCTTCTTATAGCCTAGGCCATCTTTATGTAGAGCAACAATTCTTTTTTTCCAGATCCTCAGAGTGTTCTTTGCCATGAAGAACCATGTTGAACTTCCAGTGACCAGTATGAGAGAGTGAGAGCGATAACACCAAATTTAACACACCTGCTCCCCATTCAAACCTGAGACCTTGTAACACTAACGAGTCACATGACACCGGGGAGGGAAAATGGATAATTGGGCCCAATTTGGACATTTTCACTTAGGGGTGTACTCACTTTTGTTGCCAGCGGTTTAGACATTAATGGCTGTGTGTTGAGTTATTTTGAGGGGACAGCAAATTTACACTGTTATACAAGCTGTACACTCACTACTTTACATTGTACCAAAGTGTCATTTCTTTAGTGTTGTCACATGAAAAGATATAATAAAATATTTCCAAAAATGTGAGGGGTGTACTCACTTTTGTGAGATACTGTATATCTATAGTGTATATGTGTGTGTAGAATATATCTATCTATATATGTGTATGTATATATATATATATATATATATATTATTATATATATATATATATATATATATATATATATATATATATACACAGGGCTTTTTTTCAGCAGGAACTAGGGGGAACTCAGTTCCACCACCTCTGGCTCAGGTCTTCTACTCCCTGCTCATCACTATCACTTGGTAACACTGAAGTCCAGCTTCTGTGTTTACAAGTGATAGCTTATCTCCCAGTATCTCCCAGTAGCTCCCATACTGTAGGTCAGATCCCCTGTGCAGATCCCACTGAGTGCAGGACAGGGACAAGGGAGATACAGAACAGGTGCCCAGGGTTCAGTGCAGTCATGGGCACGTGAGGGTGCATGGTAGGCTGCACCCTCTGTGGTCTCCATTTTTTTCCCTGGTGACCAGTTGTTGATGCTCCTACTGCATGATCTCCCTTGCAAGTGACTGTAGTATAGTATAGTATGCTGGGAGGTACTACAGCCGGATAGGTGCTTCAGCTTAATATTGCAACAAAGGTAAGAAATATGACAGATGCTGGAGCTTTTAAGGAGGGGGGAAAAGATGAGGGCAGTGGAGGGAGGAGTTGTATGCAAAGGGAAGAGCTACTATTTGATGCCATGTGGCAGGTATGTGTGTGTGGCGAGTGTGGTTGAGTTCCTGCACCTATTCTCTGAGAAAAAAAGCCCTGTATATATATATAAATCCACTATTACAGAGAGCTAACAGTCTAAACCTGACAATACACTAATAAAAAGTACTAAACAAACTGTTGTTTACTGTTTGCATTTGATTTTTGAATGAATGGACTTTACTGAACAAAAACCACATTTACTATTGGAAATTATTTTTTTGTTTTTAGAAACATTTTTCATCCTGCTCCTTTAAATTTTCTTGTCACTGTAGTTAAAATAAAATGCTGAGTTGACCTCACTAACAAATAGAAAATCAAATGATGTTACCCTGTTTCCCCTAAAATAAGACCTAGCGTGATTGTCGGTGATGGCTGCAATATAAGCCCTACCCTCCAAATAAGCCCTACCCTGTTTCCCCGAAAATAAGCCCTACCCTGCAAATAAGACCTACAAAGACTTTAACTAGGGCTTATTTGGGGGGGAAGGGCTTATATTGAAGCCATCGCCGACAGTCACGCTAGGTCTCATTTTAGGGGAAACAGGGTATTAAAAAAAAAAAAAAATGTTGCTAGTACCTGTATATATATCCAGGTTTATGTTGCATGTTTATAGGCAGATGATGTATAAACACATAATATTGCATATCTCATACCACCCCCTCCCTTTAGAATGTAAGCTCTACGAGCAGGGCCCTCCTGTACCTTTTGTATTGAACTGTACTGTAATTGTGTTGTCCCCCTTATACATTGTAAAGCGCTGAGTAAACTGTTGGCGCTATATAAATCTCGTATAATAATAATAATAATAATAATAATCTCTTGGATCAGGTTAATATACGTTCCCCCTACACCTTAAATCCTATATTGTTAATTATGTAGTGCTACCCCAGAAGGGACTTCGGCCCTATTTCCCTCTCACAAGCACCCACAGATAGGCAAAAGGAATTTTCCACACACTCTCCAATGGCTCAATAAACAGTCTAGGGGTTTTGGTTTTTAGTGTTTATTTTGAGAGCATGCAACTTGTATAGGATTTGGGGGTACATGGGATGCCCAGAACTGAAGAAATTATGAACTCCAAACAATTGGTGGAGGACCTGCTAAAGTCTCTGGCTGTTATAATCCAAACTGAACTGTGCTGCACATCAGTGAGAATAAGGTTGCAATTGAAACAGGGAATACAAGTCCCAAAAAGTAACTTTGAACACACAGAACCTGGCTGTATTGCACAACACCTGGCTGCTCTAGGCCCAAAGTTAGCGGCATTAGAGTGCTCCTAGCTGTCTTGCACAGCACTTAAGCAACCCCTGGTTTTAGACACGTTATTGCACTTCAGTGTCCTCTCCTTCTTTTGGGTGTATGGCTGGCTTCCCTCAGACTCCTTAAGGTAAGGTGATCAGATTTTTAAAATGAAATCCGGGAGCACATTTTTTTTTTAATTGGCAAATGGCACAGGACTGCATAATACATAGAGCACTGGGTACGGGACTACATAATACATAGAGCACTGGGTACGGGACTACATAATACATAGAGCACTGGGCACGGGACTGCATAGTACACAGAGCTTTGGGTACAGGACTGCATTATACACATGGCGCTGGGTACAGGACTGCATAATACACAGAGTGCTGGGTACAGGACTGCATAATACACAGAGTGCTGGGCACGGGACTGCACAATACACAGAGCGCTGGGTACAGGACTGCATAATACACAGAGCACTGGGTTCAGGACTGCATAATACACAGAGCACTGGGTTCAGGACTGCATAATACACAGAGTGCTGGGAACAGGACTGCATATTACACAGAGTGATGGGTAGAGGACTGCATAATACACAGAGCGCTGGGTAGAGGACTGCATAATACGCAGAGCGCTGGGTAGAGGACTGCATAATACACAGAGCGCTGGGCACAGGACTGCATAATACACAGAGCGCTGGGTAGAGGACTGCATAATACACAGAGCGCTGGGCACAGGACTGCATAATACACAGAGCGCTGGGCACAGGACTGCATAATACACAGAGCGCTGGGCACAGGACTACATATTACACAGAGCGCTGGGCGCAGGACTACATATTACACAGAGCACTGGGTATAGGACTGCATAATACACAGAGCGCTGGGCACAGGACTACATAATTTACTGGAGGGTGTTAGGCATATATTTCATGGTTCAGAGGTTTGCTCTGCACAGAGGACACTTCTGCCCCCCACATCCATAGCTCACCTCTGTACTCTTCTCTCACAGATTATCTCTGCAGCCACCTCTAAGCCCTTCCCCCACAACAGCTAAACTCTCCATCTCTTCATGCAGTTGCATCAGCTCTGACCCTTGCTTCCCCACTGCCCTCACCTGTGTACAAACAGACCCCCCCCCATTTGCTCACCTCCCGGTCTAAGCCCTCCATACCATCAATTTTTGGCTCTGCCTCTCCTCCACTGAACAGCAGCAAAAGCAGCAGTGAGATTGTCCAGCAGAAGGCGTCGGCATCCTAGCAAGCCAGGCTGTTTCTCAGCCAGCATGGGATGCCCTGTCTATGTTCCGGCCCTGAATCTGGGGACAAAGCCGGGGACAGACTTGGTCCGGGGACAGTGTCCTCAGTCCAGAGACTGTCCCCGGGAGCCGGGGAGGTCTGGCCACCCTACCTTATATAGCTTTAATAATCCAGAAGGCTGCTGTACTGACCTTTTGCTGAACAGGCTGCTTCTAGCTTGAAGTCTGCAGCTAAATCTAGCTGAAACTGTAGATGAATGATGTCCTGGAGCTTCATCTCTTTCTCTCTCTCTTTCCTCTTCTCTCACTCCTTCTCCCAGCACAGGGGTCACCCCCAGACGGCTGGACCCTGGACTCTGCTCTCAGACTGCCAGGTTTCAGAATATTTATGGGCTGCTTCCCCATCTTTTAGGTCTGCCTCCCAGGGATTGGTGGAAACTCCATATATAGTTAGACTGCAGCCTCTGTCCCTCCACCCACTATGTTCTGGAAGTTTACAGTGAGTTCCAGAAGACAGCGGGAGGTAACAGAGCCACAGCCTGTGAAGCACTGCCTAGTCTCCTAAACTCAATCAACCTGTGCTCCTCTGCCTACAGGGCTGAACTAAATTTACCTATACTAGCAACTATGAGGGTGCTACATTTACTCTGTATTTGTGATAGATTTTATGAGACGTAATACTCTTTTTTTTTGGCTATTTAGGACCATAATGATTTTTTTTTTTATCTTGATTATTGATATGTCCTGTTTAGCACTGCAGTTTCTGTATCTTCTGAGTGGTAATATTCTTTTCAGCTATTTTCAGCTATTTCAGCTATTTATGACCATGATTGACTTTTTTCATATTATTCGTGATTATTGATAGATCTGGTTTCAGTCCTGATGAAAGGGTAGTTTCTGACCCCCCCAAAAATGTGTTGGGTACAATATTCTTCAGCGTGTCGCAATTACATCAACAATAAATTCATATGGACTACTAAAATGACCGTCTGCCCTTCTTTTTGTCAATTACATCTTGCACCATAGCAGTCTTTTGGAAGTAGCCACAGTAATAGGGTAGGTTCGGCTGTTGGAAGACTGAAACACAACCTTACTGATGATTTTTTTTTTTAAACTGTCCTTATTTTATTACAAAATGTCAAGAATAAATCGGTTGATAAACTGTACCTATTAACCATACCAACCTTTTACTAAGCCACACCCACTTCCCACAGTCCTTCCCCAGAGTGGGCCCTCGATTTAGTTTCCTCGTTTGGGCCCCAGGTACCCCAGTCTTTAAACTAGGCTGTAACCTGTACCTTTCCTATCTTAAACAATATGTAATTCTCACCCATGCTGGATGATGTTGTAGGATTTCTCTGTGCCATTTGATAAAGGAGATGATTTGACATTTTCGGCAAGTATCTGCAGATCCTTAAGATGTGACTCAACCACCAACTCCAGATAAAGGATACTGTGAAGGTCAACTTCAATTGGGAACTCTACAATTGGATCAGTGAAGCTGGCGCTTTTGTAGAGTTTCAGTGAGACGTTGAAGTTGCCTCCTCGAGAAACAGAACTAGCAATTTGCGGGAACAGGTTGAAGTTGATGGTCTGGTTGCTGTCCAATTCGCACTTAACTGGGATCTCAATACGATGGACGTTGGTGTTGGGGATGGTTCCATAAATAGTGTTTTTATAGTATGACTTCCCATTCTCATCGTGCTGTAAAAAAAAAAAAAGAAAGAAAGAAAAAGAACCAAAACAACTTATTGGGTGCATACTTTAGACTGACTAAGTGGTTGATTTATAAAGCATTGGTTTACTACAATATGAGATTAATCCAAATGTAAAATGCCCTTGAGGTAAGAGAGTTTTGTAAGACTACAATGGACCAATTTAAAATAAATGTAAAATACATAAACAGTTCCATATTACTAAATAAAATAATATGAAATGGAAAAATAATGGACCTAAACATTCCACTTTTTATTTTGTCACAGACTGAACACTGGCTGGGATACAGTGGATATTTAGGATACTATTGACATAGAATTAGAATTTCAGTACTAGCTAAAACTATTAGCCATTACTCTGTACACTTATAATTAGACCTTTCTGCTGTCTTTGAAACAGTGTACCTGTAGTCAGGTGCAGTCTGTATTCTCCACTGCAGGTGGCGCTCGACCGCAGCGGCAATTCGGATGGGAGAGGAAGTTGAAAGTAACTGGGTTTCTCTATGACTTCCTTGATCACCCAGAGCAGTGATCCAATTGGATACACATGCCTCATGTGACCTTTATGGCCAAGCCGAGTCTATTTAGGACTCTGACCTCTGGGTTTGGCACACTTTATGCGAGTGGACAGGGTAGGGACAGGTTCCCCGCCTGTCAGGGACAGTGCCAATGATAGGGAGAGGTTCCGGTGTAGTAGAGAGAGAGTAGGGATCATGCCTACCTCCTCTGGAAGCTTTCCTTTTGGGTTATGCCAACAAGGCTACAAATCACTCCTCTTGGCAGATGCTGTCAGCATCCCTTGTCCTCAGACTATTGTCTCTCTGCTGCACAGTTGTAAGTGGCACTGGACAGGTGAACCTCCCTGCCAGGCCTGTTTGTGTTGTTAACCTGCTGTTTCAATCCATCGATGGGAATTCTTAAAATGAACGCTCTGTCATGCCTTTTCTACATTCTACAAACTGCCCCAATCCAGCTTTACGCAACCTTTTTTAGATCTTACAAGAGTATATGCACCAAATTTCTTTGGGGCAACCGAAGGCCTAGGATCAGCTATGACCAGCTTTCCCTACCCAAACATAAAGATGGGATAGGTTTACTAAACCTTAAAAACTACTATCATGTATGTCACCTTTCCAGGATTCTAGACTGGAATATTCACGACAAGCTCAAAGAATGGGTAGAACTAGAGGTCTCATTTTCTCAACTACCCTTAAACTCTTTAACATGGCTTCTCCCCAATCACATCCCGATCGAAATTTGCACACACCCTTTAATTGGACCTACTATATGTTGTTTTGGCAACATATGTAAATCCACCACCGTTTCATCTTTTCCTGGTCCCCTAACCCCTTTCCGTCCTAACCCGAATCCCCCCCCCACACCCCGGCATGCACTCCCACTTCCTAAAGGAAACCTGGCCCCATGACAACGTCTCAATACACCATTTATTTGCGCAAGGTAAGTTTTTATCTCACGAAAACCTACCTTCCAATGGGGATGAACCCATTGTATATTTCAAATCACTAGCAATACACATGGTCTATTCCCCACCCCAAGTCCTTAATGGGACCTCATGGTTATCAATAAATATGGCTCCTATGGTTTAAAGATCTTCATTTCATATAAACGCCTAACCTATCACTTCCACTGCCTAAAAAAGAGACGACCAGCCTCTCTCCCCATATAATCGGTTGAAGGGAGTGAGAGATGGTCCCTCATCCCTTCCCTTTCGTCCTACCTTTGCCACTATACCCTCTTCCCCACCTTACCATTCTCTCTCTATCTCTTGTCTATCTAATATCCCCTCTGACATACAATGACCTCACTTTTAATACTGACTACATTACGTTATATGAATGCACACCGGTTCTTTTTTTAACACATTTTAGGTTCTACTACTCCTGTTGGCATACGCCAACCCCGCCCTAAATCTCAGCATCAACTCGCTCACCATAAATACCCAAGTATACCCATTACTTCCTCAACAGCCTAATTTATTGCACTCACTGATGGATATGGTTCTTTAAAATAATACTAAATCCCCATCCCAAAGCCCTGGAACATGGGATTCACTCGCTGAACAGTACATCCCCATCCATCTCCCAGAGATACTTACGATCACCTGTGTACCCCTTAGATGACTCCCCCAAATGATTAAATTGATGTGCCTTTCCAGTTAACGATGGACCAGCTGCTCATTCTTGACAAGACGTCAAATGTTCTATACTTTTATGATCTTATGTTCTCTTCAATACCGTATGTAGAGGTTACAATATATGTTTTCATTTATGTACTGCTTCTATCTGTTCTAAAAGATATGTGCTTCTTTTATTCCTAATAAAACTTAAACATAATTAAAAAAAGGTTCAAGTGTCCCAATACTTTTGGTAATATAGTGTATGTGCACTTTGCAGCATGCCCTATGTGACTCATGTAAAGATAAAGCATATAGAGAACTCCATCTATACAATACACAACTTATGTAGTCTGACATATATGTTATCTCCTCATAGCTTTTGTTTAGCAACTGCGCTGGTTGCACTGCCTCACATAGACACGGGTGTGTCTTTCGTTAGCTTCCCTCTCTATGCGCATAATTCAGTTATTGCAGAGATTCAAATTCTCACCTGAAGAGTGGATCCACATCGAGTGAATGGTATTTTTAATAGTACTGCCCTCCCTTCCAGCTCTCCTTGGCACTGAGGATCTTCGAGGTGAATATCGAGTACTTTAAGGTTGGCTGCAGCCAATAAATTATATGGAAGGCTGTACTCAGCTCCACGTGAGAGACATTGTAGTGATGCTGGGAAGAAAAAAAATGATATTAGAATACATTGTGATAAAATAGTCTGCTCATTTAGACCTAGGTATTTTTGCAACTATGGAGTATAATTCTAAAAAATTCCCAAAGCTGACTGTCTTGTGAAACTGCATGTGCATTTGTTTTGTGTGAATGCTGACAAAAATCGAACGTCACTAGGCAATTTTCCTTTGAGGTCAAATGTTTTTCATTCATTGGAATGCAGTGAATTAGGAAAATACCACATTAAGTCCACTAGATGAAACAGACAAACTTAGTAAATAAGTATCTATCTCTATAATTAGCAGCGCCATCTAGTGTCCATAATGTGGTATTTTCCTAATTCATGTTATACTTACAGTATGAATGAAGAACATATGACCAGAAGAGGAATAGAATAGCCTAGTGACATACTGTTGGATTTTGCAGGCATTTTTACAGAACAAATGTACATGCAATTTTATAGGACAAATAGCTCTGTAAATTGTTATAAATATGCGTGCCTTATGCTTGCAGTGTTTCAAATTTGAATTTCCATTTTTAAATGCTTGACCTACCTTGTTTTTATTGACCAGGGCATTTTTTGCGATACGGCACTTCGTTACTTTAACTGACAATCGCGCGTTCATGCGACAGTGTACCCAAACAAAATGTATGTTCTTTTTTTCCCACACATAGAGCTTTTTTTTTGGTGGTATTTGATCACTTTTGCGGTTTTTATTTTTTGCGCTATCAACAAAAAAAGGCCGACAATTTTGAAAAAAAAACAATATTTTTAACTTTTTGTAAAATAGAAAGTGCAGTGCTGGACATATAATGTGAAATTATGTAAATGATGATAAATTAATAAATCAAATGACATACAACAGTGAATAGCTTCCCATCATGAATAACAAATCAACAAATATATACCAATTAAGTGCTCAAAATATTTGCAAGAAAAAATTGAATACGGTAATTATTTGATCAATGTGAAAGTGAGATAAAGTCCAAAAATATTTTTGATATATTTGGTATTCGATGCAAGACCCAGGGTCAATATTCCACCGCTAGTGCTGCCCGCCACCTGGTGAAGAAGTAATGGAGGTTTACCGGAAAGCCTGCGACTGCCCTTTTTCAGGGGGGTCAAAACAGGCTTAGTAGAAAGATGTAGATCGCTGAGGGTGCACTCCGGAAGACACTGCTGAGATAAACACCCACCTCCTTCATGGACAGCTTGTCAGCAGTAACTCGAAACACTTCACAAGGTATAATCCCAGGAACGCTTCGCAAAGAGCAGTTAATGATTGCATCCACGTATCCAGCAAAAGTGAGCCATGAGTGCCAAGAGAGAAAAAAAGAGACTTCACTGGTGCAGAAAATCTTTGGCTGCTTTATTTCAAGTTAAAAACATGAACAAATAGTTCTTAGCAGAGATACAGGAAAAAAAAGATATCACCGCCGTTTAAAATGAGATCGCGCATGCGCGATGCGTGTTTGCGTTGTGACCCTACGGCCGTTTCGTCACAACTGACGTCACCCGTATCTCACTTTCACATTGTTCAAATAATTAACTTTTTCTTGCAAATATTTTGAGCACTTAATTGGTATATAGTTTTTGATTTGTTATTCATGATGGGAAGCTATTCACTGTTATATGTCATTTGATTTATTAATTTATCATCATTTACATAATTTCACGTTATATGTCCAGCGCTGCACTTTCTATTTTACAACTATTCTCTGTGCCCTCATATCGGGGTTATAGTGTTCAGCAGCAGGACTCCTCTCACGTTTTATATATAGTTCATGCACCTAGCGCAATCCTTTTTTCCTTTACTTTGTTTGAATTTTTAACTTTTTGCTATAAAACATACCCAATAAAAAAATGTAAAAAATCAAATTTATTCATCAACATATATTCTGCTACATGTTTCTGGTAACAAAATCCCAATAAGCGTATATTGATTGGTTTGTGCAAAAGTTATCGTGTCTACAAACTATGGAAAATTTTTATGGCGGCGATCAGCGATTTTCAGTGGGACTGTGACATTGCGGCAAACAAATCGGACACTAACGGGTTTATTTACTAAAGGCAAATAGTCTGTGCACTTTGCAAAGTACAATTGCACTCTGGAAGTGCAGTCGCTCCAGAGCTTAGTAAATGAGGCAAAACTTCACTTTGCACAAAGTACCCAATCACGTGCAAGGAAAATAAAAGAAACAGCATTTTTGCTTGCACATGATTGGATGATGGAAGTCAGCAGGGCTTCTACTAATTTACTAAGCGCTGGAGCAACTGCACTTTGCAAAGTGCACAGTCTATCTGCCTTTAATAAATCAACCCCTAAGTGACACTTTTTGGGGAGCAGTAACACTAATACAGAGATCAGTGCTAAAAAAAAGCACTGTAACTGTATAAATGACACTGGCAAGGAAGGGGTGATCAAAGGGTTAAACGTGCTCCTAGGGAATGCTTTCTAACTGTGTGGGGGATGCTGACACTGGAGGAAGAGAGAGATCTGTGTTCCTGATTAGCAGGAAGACAAGATCTCTCTCTTCCTCTCTGACAGAACGTTGGTCTGCCTGCTTTACATAGGCAGACCGCCATACTGCCTCTCCAGCAACCGCTAAACCTGCAGATTGGCTCCTGCTGTGTCCAATCACAGTGGGTCGCTGGTACTGTGTGCCCACGCTCCAGACCCAGAAGAAGCAAACAACGTACAGGTACATTGCTTCACGCAGCCGGGCCCCCCTCCCTTAGTATATGTGCGGTGGGCGTTCCGGAAGTAGTAAAATACCACCGAAAGAAAGCTTTATTTGTGTGAAAAAAATAACAATTTCATATGGGTACAGTGTTGCACGACCGCGCAATTGTCAGTCACATTGCGACAGTGCTGAAAACTGAAAATTGGCCTAGGCAGGAAGGAGGTAAAACTGTCTGGTATTGAAATGGTTAAAGCCCAACTCCAGACTAAATTTAAAAGAAATTGATGCCCCCACTGGATTAAAAATAACTAATAGATATGACTGCAATACTCACCTCCTCACCATGGCTGTACCCCACAGTATTTCCATTCCGCCACAAGATGTCCCCAATCTTCCAGGTTGAATGACTCCCAGAATTCTACTGTGAGTGCAGGGTGTCATTGGACCTGCTCTCTGTGAGGGAGTAACTAACTGCCTTGCATTTACAGTATAATTATGAGAACGGCACTGGCGTCATTGTTTCACATTGGAGGCCACCTAGTGCCATTGAAAAGATAAAAAGGAAAAGGACCCTGCATGTTACTTAAAGCGGAGTTCCACCCTATTTTACAACTTGTGCTTAAAGGAATGACCACCCCTCCACCACTCGTTTTTGGATAATTGTTTTTTTTTTCTTTTTACTTACCTTATTTGAAGTACTGAGTGTACTTCTGTCCCACCTGGGCTGCGGCCCAGGGCGTCATTTCCTCCTTCACCCCGCTGCCTTCTGGGACATGTGTGTGTCCCAGAAGACGACGGGCCATTCAGAAAGCACTGCACGACTTGCGCATGAGCAGTAGGAAACCGGCGGTGAAGTCTAAAGGCTCCACTGCCGGTTTGCCCTAGTTACAAGGGCTGCGCCTGCACCCGGGCCGATGGACGGATCGGCCTCGGGGGGGGGGGCGACATTGCAGGCTCCCTGGACAGGTAAGTGTCCTTATTAAAAGTCAGCAGCTACAGTGTTTGATTAAAAAAAAAAATTGGGGCTGGAACACCGTTTTAACAATTTATAAGACATCTGTAGAAGGTAAGTATATAAAAAAAGTAACATATATACAAGGGATGTTGGTCAATTGGGGGTGGTGGTCAGAACCCATGATTGGGCTTCAAATATAGAGATTTGTAGACAAAACACTAAAAGGCAGGATCAATTATCCACTACAATTCATAGCTGGTGAGATAATATATCAGCCACACAGAAAACGCATTGTTTTAATTATTATGATAAATCACCTAATCCATAGGCCTGCACTGTCAGAAGCAGCAGTATAACGCAAATATTGGGTAGCATTGAAAATTAGAAAGCAAAATCTGCAAATGTAATGAGCACAAATGTCTTCCTACATGAACTGTACATCACATTGATAAGATCATTTACATGAAGATGGGGGTTTTTTTTCAAAATTATTAAAAAGTCTATACATTCTCAAATTTTCAGATATTATATTATACATATTGTAAATATAGGTACAAAGTTACCCAGTAGCTGTGTGTGACAACTGCCTTACTGTTATTATCATTTTGGGTTTTTTTGTGGTATGTGGGGGTGTACATGAGGATAGTTGTCCCTGAATCAAGTGTCTGGCAAAAAATATATTTCTTACCTGGATGGTGGGTCTCCTGGCCCATTGAATATCCATAAGACGTATAACTTTCAACACCATAAACATAGATTGTAAACGTTAAGTACTTGTGGTATATTTCATGTCTTCCTTCACTTTTTCCCAAAGAGACCTCCCAGGCCCAGAATCCGCCAGACTCTTTCACCCAATAACTGTATGAGCTGAGGGGCTTCTGGTCCAGGTAGAACCCAGAGACAGAGGAAGCTTGGGATATGATCATGAGGAAGCTGTAGTAGATATTTTTTGTATAAAATTGGTAGTAATTTAATCCCAGTAACGATGGAGGAACAGTGGTCAAAAAAGGGTCATAGGCTGACACAAAGGTCCTTGACTTTGAATCTTGGAAGACATAAGATATCATGATGGGTTTGGAAGACTTCACTGTGATCTCATTATTTAAAGTGAGCTGAACACGGGATCCTCTCTGTAGACTGCGCTGGGTCGTCTTCCCTAGATTTGTGACATTCACCACAGTACCTGGATCTGCAGCTATTATATCTACAATGTCTCGAGTGTGGTTAAACAATGGGAAGATGGCAAAGAATGTTCCCCAATTCCGCACGGGATGGAGCTGTTCAAAGATTGGGTTAAAATTTCCAGAGAAACCGTAATAATAACTATGACCACTAAAAACAGCAACTGGAGCAGTAGACAGGACTCTGGTTCCAGTAAGGTCACTGGAGCTAATAAACTGGATAACTTGCTGCCTTCCAAGCGTCACGGAGATGTTATAACCAGTATAGTAATTCGCTCCATTATATGTGATATGTCCTGAAACTGTTATAGTCAACTGAACAGTCTCTTGAAGACCGCTGGCCACCGCAAACTCTTTTTTTGGTCCAGATGCTGATGAACTAGGTATGAAATATTCAGTCCCCAGGTCTTCTAATGGAAGAAGAGCGATGGCATCACCATTGCCAGAAGCATGGAGATATAGAAAGACGGACACTTCAACATCTGAAGTCACCAGCACAGCCTTGTTAGTCACGTATGCTTCGCTCACCATATAAGAGGAGCTCAAAGTCACCTCAGCACTGCTGTTCCTTGAAACATACACCGTCTTGCTAAAACTTGAATAAGGAATTGTGACTGTTACCGTAGCAGCTTTACCGCATGTGACAATATACAGCTCAGCTATTTGAGTTGAATAATAACTGTACATAGGCACAGCTAAGAACTTCCTTTGCCCATTTCCTTAAAAAGAGGAAAAAAAATATTAGAGAATTTTGGTTCAGTGTTAACCTTGGCCATTTCCTTTTACATGTAAAAATTTGATAGAACAATTGAACTTTCAATTAAATTTTTTTTTTTCAAAATTACAAAGCAATCAAAGACATAAAATAACTGTTTTGGATGGACCGCTTTCACAAAAAATGCCGCTATTTGCAATTTGATCTTACAATAAGGTATATTAAAGCTCAGTTTTGACTTCACAATTGACAAGTCGATGGAAATTGATTCAAAATTCCCATGTGTATGACCAGCTCAAGAGCTACCAAATCATAAGGATTTCACAAAAGGAAAGCGCAAAGTAGACTTGCATTTTAGTAGTAAAATGTAATTTTTTGCTACATTTCTAAGTACGTTATTGCATGACATTAATGATATTTTCACTGCTATTGAGCAAGCTGGCTTCTCTGTGTTTTATGCCTCCAGGC
Organism: Aquarana catesbeiana; assembly: GCF_042186555.1. NCBI lineage: Eukaryota > Metazoa > Chordata > Amphibia > Anura > Ranidae > Aquarana > Aquarana catesbeiana. The sequence continues at coordinate 35,565,487 of NC_133330.1, forward strand.
TGCTTTCACATTGCTCTGTAGCAAAAACACGGTAAAAATTCATATCCGTTTTTGCCGAAGTTTTGATGCGTTTCCAAGCAAAAGTATTTCACCAGCACACCATGAATATTCATAACAGGTTCGAAGCTTTATTCAGCGATCACATCATAACATCTGAAGCAACATTTCTGAGCCTACAGGAGCCCTTCATCAGGTATGTGAGGGGGTCCTTCATGGCTCCAAAATGTTGCTTCAGATGTTATGATGTGATCGCTGAATAAAGCTCTGGACCTGTTCTGGATATTCATGGTGTGCTGGTGAAATACTTTTGCTTGGAAACGCATCAAAACTTTGGCAAAAACGGATATGAATTTTTACCGTGTTTTTGCTACAGAGCAATATATTCATATTGTGCTGGTGACATACTGTCATTCTGATTGTCTTCGGTTTTTCAGCCAGTGGTCACTGCATAATCCGTCTACACCCACAGCCATTCTGCAGGAACGTGTGCTCTGGGAATATTGCGTTTGTGTTCCTATGCATTTGCAGTGTGTTTTCCAGGTGCCCTGCACATGTGAAACATGGACATGTGACTCAAAAAACACACCAAAAAAGCAAGTGCATTTACATAGTTACATAGTAGGCAAGGTGGAAAAAAAGACAATAGTCCATCCAGTTCAACGTGTGTAGGTGCACATGTGTCGGTGTCTATAATTAATACCCATATCCCTGTACGTTGTGCTCTTTTAGACGCACATCCAAGAGTCTTTTAAAAATATCCACTGACACCACTGATTGTGGAAGAGAGTTCCACATCCTTATTGCCCTGACATTGAAAACCCCCTGCGCAATTTAAGGTTGAATCGCTTCTCCTCCAATTTCATTGTGTGGCCCCATGTCCTTGTACACTCCCTGAGACTGAATAGTTATTTTTCTATGCTGGGATCACCATTGAGGTATTTGTAGATCGCTATCATGTCCCCTCTCAAGCATCTCTTCTCCAGCGAGAATACATTTAGTGCTTGTAGTCGTTCCTCGTAATTAAGGGCGTCCAGTCCCCTTATTAATTTCGTTGCCCTTCTTTGGACTCTCTCCAGCTCCAGCATATCCTTCTGTAGCACCCTCTACATTAGGTAGGTGCTAGATTAGATTTTTGGTAAGTGTAGAAAAATGTAGACAGGCCTAGCACGAAGCTAGCCTGTTTGTTTTGATTTGTGTGGGCTGGGAGTGGCTCAGAGTTTAGCAGCTGGTGACCCACAGGCAGCCTCGCTAAGACCTCCCTCTTTCTTCTAGAGGATTCTAGAAGGAGAGGAGGAGAGGTGAGATGGAGCTGCCTGTGGTATTCTAAGGAGCCCTGACCAATCCCCAACCTGCATTGGCAGGGGGCAGGCCTCCTTAAATACCCAGAGTCAGCCCAGCTGGTGAGGAGTTGTCGGGTGGAACTGGGGATGGAGTACTAGGCTGTCAGAGCCTTTGAGGGAGCTCCCCAGTCTGGGGGGTGACCTTGGGCCTGGGACTCGGGTGCAGGACGGAGCCTTTCAAGAAAGCATGAAGGATCATGGCAGGAGGCACAGGAGGAGTCAGAGAGGACAGCAGGAGCTAGTGCTGCCGGGCAAGTCTTCAGGAGGTAACCACCGGTTGCAGCCAAGAGGGCTGGTGAGTGAAATGCACAGTCAGGAGGACTGGGGAGGCATGCCTGAGAGGACTGGGAGTGTGCAGTCTGGGATGGGTGCAGAGCCAGCAGTGTGAACTGTGATGTTACGGGCAGTGGAGTCAGGCAGCTGCAGCCAGGAGGGCTGGCAGAGCCTGAAGAGGGCTGACTAGGAGCAGTAGTCCACCTGTTAGGACAGCTAGCACTAAAGAGACATTCCATATTTTCTGCTACACTATAGGGGCCCGGCCTGCAAAGGGCAATTACTGAGGCCTAAACATGTGCTAGCTGCTCCTGGAGTAAAGAGTTGTGCAGGAGGAAGAGAGGGAGAGCAATAGTCTGCAAGCAAGAAATGTGCAGGAGGAGTCTGGAGAAGAAATATGTACAAAGAGTGTAAATAGTTTTGTCCCAATTGATTGCTATACAATCTGCCAGTTGATCGTTCCACTGGGCATTCCATATATTCCTTTACCCATCCAAGTTTATCCCCTCAATAAAAACAACAAAAACAAACATATGGATTGTTCATTGTCTCTAAAGTGACAGGGAAGTGAATGTCGGGCTGGGCAGAGTGACAGGTGGGCCACATCACTAAGCAGCCCCTACGGGGGTACTGCTACACTTCCTTCTAGCTCCAGCACATCCTTCCTTTAAATGCATCTTTGCCACGTTTTCCATTAATTTCAATGGTCAGCTGCATTTCTGGTGTGGTTTTGAAAATAGCACCAAAATGCAGCATGCAGGGCTTTTCAAAACTCACCACACCCACAGAACAGTGTTGTGAAGAGTCCTATAGGATTTAAAGGGATTGCGTTTTTGCTGCATTTTTAGTAAAGTATGCAGAAGCGGGACGCAGCGGCGGGCTGTTATTTTATCTGCAAATTACATTCTTTTTAACTGTAAGTGCAATTCTTTTTTACTATTAAACTAAACAGTACAATATTACACCATATGGAGCTTCTTTTTCTAATGCCCCGTACACACGGTCGGATTTTCCGACGGAAAATGTGTGATAGAACCTTGTTGTCGGAAATTCCTACCGTGTGTAGGCTCCATCACACATTTTCCATCGGATTTTCCGACACACAAAGTTTGAGAGCAGGATATAAAATTTTCCGACAACAAATTCCGATCGTGTGTACACAAATCCGACGGACAAAGTGCCACGCATGCTCAGAATAAATAAAGAGATGAAAGCTATTGGCTACTGCCCCGTTTATAGTCCCGACGTACGTGTTTTACGTCACCGCGTTCAGAATGATCGGATTTTCCGACAACTTTGTGTGACCGTGTGTATGCAAGACAAGTTTGAGCCAACATCCGTCGGAAAAAATCCTAGGATTTTGTTGTCGAAATGTCCGAACAAAGTCCGACCGTGTGTACAGGGCATTATATTGATTGCGGCTCTAACGGAGTAATGGCAAGACAAAGAATACAAGCTACACGTTATCCGAAGTGGTTGGAGAGCTCTGTGTTCACCCTGGCCAGGGTATGTGGCCATATGTGCATTTGACCTCTCTTTAATTAGAGGGTCTACAGCTTCTGGTAAGGGCATATCCAGATTAAGGCTTGTGGTATCACGCTTTTGGAAACTGTTGTCACTACCGCCAATCTGTGCTAGCCATTAGCCAATTATAATCCACCTAGAGCTGGCCATACACTAGTAGAATTCTGTTGGAAAATGTTTGTTTTAAAGTAGAGTTCCGCCGATTTTTTTTTTTAAAGTCAGCAGCTACAAATACTGCAGCTGCTGACTTTTAAAATAAGGACACTTACCTGTCCAGGGCACCCGCGATGTCGGCACCCAAAGCCGATCGATCCCTCGGCTCTCGGGTGCTGCCGCACTCCGGAATATAGCCTTTATTTGTAAAAAGTCCAACAGATACAAGCCACATCAAAAAATGGGACAAACGAGCTGACGTGTTTCACACTTAACAGTGCTTAGTCATAGCTAGTCAAAGCTATGACTAAGCACTGTTAAGTGTGAAACGCGTCAGCTCGTTTGTTCCATTTTTTGCTGTGGCTTGTATCTGTTGGACTTTTTACAAATAAAGGTTATATTCCGGAGTGCGGCTGTCCAGAAATTCCTTTTTGCCTCATGTTGCTAAATGCTTAGCCGGCACCTGGTGTGTGGAGCGGTGATCCCCTTCCTTTCTCGGGTGCTGTCGCCGCCATCTTCGGTGAGGGAATCAGGAAGTGAAACCTTGCAGCTACACTTCCTAGTTCCCTACTGCGCATGCGCGACTCACGGTGCGCGATCCCACTGGTCCCTGCTGTCTTCTGGGACCTGTGTGTCTCCCAGAAGACAGCGGTGGGGACGGAGAAGGCGCCGGAAGTGGCGTAGATAGCTGAGGGTGGCTCGGGTATCTATACAGGCAGTCCCCAAGTTACGAACACCCGAGTTACGAACGACTTCTACTTACAAACGGACCTCAATGTCAATCGTTTGTGCTCCATGCTGGTCCTGGATACCCCTGAGCAGCTATCTTGCAGCGCCGGACACATCTCATACTGCAGTACTACATGTACCACATGGCCAGAAGAGCCCCAAGTAACATAACTACATTCCCAGAAGGGCCCCTGAACATCCCACATCCCTGCACAGGCTGAAGTTACACTTAAATGCACTGTTCTGACTTACACACAAATTCCACTTAAGAACAAACCTATAGTTCCTATTGTGTTCGTAACCCGGGGACCGCCTGTACCCGGAAGTGGGAGCAAAATACCTGTATTAGACAGGTATCTGCTCCCCCCTGAAAGGTGCCAAATGTGACACCGGAGGGGGGGAGAAATCCGAAAAGCGGAAGTTCCATTCTTGGGTGGAACTCCACTTTAAGAACATTCATTTAAATATCTTCTAATCGTTAGTTGGGTTAAACTAAACTGACATTTGTTTTTGACCGTAGTGATGAGAAAAGTGTTAGTTTGGGAAAGTCTAGTCATTCTAAAATCTAATTTTTAAGTATTTTCCAGTGGCATTTTCATATTATAAAATGTAACTTAACTCAAAAACACCACACTATGAAAGATTATTTAGCAAAAATATATATATATAAAATCATTGCTGCTACTTTCAAACGAAAAAAAAAAGCCAATCAAAATGTGAATAAATTAGTGCAAGCAAAATATATACACTAAACATATTTCACAGTAGCTGAACTTTTTGTTACTGGTGTTTTTAATTTGCGCTACTGTGTAATATTTTTAGTTAATATGTTTTGATTGCACTTGTGTATTCACTTTTTTGTTTGCCACATCATCAAATGTATTGGTAATAATTTTCATATGAATGTTTGTGCAAACCTTTGTTGGAAAATCTACTAGTGTTTAGTGCTTTTATTGAAAAACAGCTACATGTTCCTGTTTAGGCTTCTTTGCACTGATATCAATATATGGTGCCACTGGCCAGTTATTACCCAACTATACATGAGGGCTATAGCTTTAATATTTTAGAAAAATTGGGTATATGGTTATAAGAGGACTCGGGAAATGTGGAGTGGTGATGTGAAGTGTTTTGTGAAATCTGTTTTTATAGTTTTATTTTTCTTTTAAAATAATGTAGTTGACTGATTTCCTTATTTCTAGTGCTGACCCATCACAACCTCAATTTTTATTGTTATTATGGTAACATGGAAAATACTGAACCTGGTCTGGAAATACATCTCTGGGTTTCAACAGGAAGTGAAAAAGTCGTATCTGCAGAGATTTAAAAAAAATGTCATTCTATAGTCTGTATTTAAGTCATCGACAGAAGCAAACAATTTTCTAAAATTCTAATTCTACTAAAATGTTAGCTTTTTATCTGTAAAGCTTCATATAAAGACCACATGTCAAACATGAAAACATATACTAAAATCCCAACTCCAGCCGAATCTTTTTTGTTCAGTTTTGGACAGAGGTGAAAAGGGTCAGCATACTTGCCATTTTTTTTTTTTTTTTTTGTCTGGTGAAGGGAATTGCCCTCACTTCCTGATTTGGCGACATCCTGTCACTCATGGTGTCAGTATGGAAGAAAAGAAGTGACATCTCCCCAGCAGGGATGCTGGTAGGAATAAAAACTTGGCAATGGTTTCTAACATTTGCCTACTCCCAGAGCGGCCATCAGAAATTTTACAGCCTTACACAGCTTTAGGCCTGGGCCCCCCTGGTCCTGACCACCAACATTCCCCAGGGCCCGCCCACTGGCTGTCCCACTGAATCCGCTCACTGGCCATCCCACCGAGTCCTTCAGTGCACCCACTTTTTTTTAACACTCTTACAACTTGATATATCCTCCATCCCATGTCCTCTTCCTCTAGTCCCATCTCCTCCTCCAATACCATCTCTTCCATCCCATGTCCTCCTCCTCCTTCAGTCCCATCTCTTCCATCCCATGTCCTACTTCTCCTCCTTCTCCTCCAGTCCCATCTCCCCCATCCCATTTCCTCCTCCTGTTCCATACCATGTCCTATTCGTCCTCCAGTCCCATTTCCTCCATTCCATGTCCTCCATCCCATGTCCTCTTCCTCTAGTCCCATCTCCTCCTCCAATACCATCTCTTCTATCCCATGTCCTCGTCCTCCTTCAGTCCCATCTCTTCCATCCCATATCCTCCTTCTCCTCCTTCTCCTCCATCCCCATCTCCCCCATCCCATTTCCTCCTCCTCCTCCATACCATGTCCTCTTCCTCCTCCAGTCCCATTTCCTCCATTCCATGTCCTCCATCCCAAGCCCTCTTCCTCCTCCACCCCACATCCTCCTCCTCCTGCAGTCCCATCTCCACCCATCCTATGTTCTCTTTCTCCATCTCATGTTTTCCACCTGCTTCAGTCCCATCTCCTCCATCAGATGTCCTCCTCCAATCCCATCTCCTCCATCCCATGTTCTCTTCTGGTCTCATCTCCTTCATCCCATGTCCACCTCAAGTCCCATTGCCTCCACCCTATGACCTCCTCTTCCTCCAGTCCCATCTGCTCCATACCATGTCCTCCTCCATCCCAAGTCCAGTCTAGCTGTGGTGTGTCCAATTTTACATAGATATATATACACACACACAATGATAGTTCATTATATAACTGCCCTGGGTAATGTCTTGGGATTGAGGCAGTGATCTTATAATAAAGGAATGAGGATCAGATGTGCCAGGTCAGCAATGTGTGAGTAGAGGCAGAAGAGCTGACACTCAGGCTGGCTGATGCTGCTCTCCAGCATGAAGAGGAGCCAGGAATGTGGATAGACACATCAGCAATCTGCACACATGCCACAGTGTGCTGTGGGGAACCTTGTGCAGGACCCCGCATAGACCCCCCCCCCCTCCAGAAAAATGCAGGCTTGGGGGGGGGGGGGGTTATTGGAATTTCTGCAGGTGGGGGGATACTCCTACCTCAAAAATTACCCCAATGAGGATGCAGATGTTAAAGAAGAAGCCAATGTTAGCATGGTTGTGGATAATTTCCTAGCTAAAGATGGGGTATGTTTTCCTTCCATTTCTGGGGTGCCAACCAATCCTCTTGCCTTTCTGCTCCACCACTCTGCTGAGCCTGGCCCTACCCTTCCTCTCCAGGCAAGACATTCCCTCCCCAAGAATGACCTGCCCACTTAACAGGGTGTGCAGCAGCCCCCCTCAACTCCTCCAATACTTAGCTGAGCCCCATCTTCATCGAGCGATGTTGCAGCCTTGCAAGAGTGTCTCGGCTCTCCCTCCTTATTGGCTGAGATGGCAGTGCAGCATCATTGACTCCCGCTGCTGTCAATCAAATTCAGTGAGCTAATGAGGTGAGAGGGGGCGGGGCCAGGTCGCAGCTCCATGTCTGAATGGAAAGCTGAATAGAAAGCTGCTTGCTGTGGGAGCACATAACAAGAGGGAGGGGCCAGGAGCGCCAAAGAGAGACTCGAGAAGAAGAAGATCAGGGCTGCTCTGTGCAAAACTATTAAACAGAGCAGGTAAGTATGATATGTTTATTATTTTTAACCAAAAAAGAGACTTTACAATCACTTTAAACTGATCTTCAGTATTTGCACATGAATATTAATCTTCAGCTACATTAGAAATTTACCAGATTCACTTACTTGGCATCTCAGTTGTAGTTGTTTGCTCAGCATTATGGACATCATTCACTGTAATAAATTATAAAATAGAGATCAAGTTTATTGCACATGGTAATATGGGAAGGATGGTGAGGGCTGGATCAGGATAACCACAAAATACACTGGATCTCACACTTTTGACTAGACCGTAATCTCTTCTAGATCTTTTTCACAATCACAGACTGTGCTGTCTGGACTCCTTCAGATCTCTGGTTCCTTGACAATTGAGGTTCTAGTGATATCTCAAACTTTATCTTCCAAGGCAGGCAAACATAGAAAGGTTTTTTGCGTATAACTTTCCACTCAACCGTAGAAATGCGTGATTATCAGTGTCCTGATTATCAGTGCAGTCCCAACAGTGCCCATCCGTGATGCCTATTGGCGCCCACCATTGCTGCCAATCAGTGCCTCCTCATCAGTCTTACCGATTAGTGCTGCCTATCAGTGTCCATTAGTGCCACCTATTAGTACCCATATGTACCGCCTATCAGTGCCCAGTGCCGCCTATCAGTGCCCATTAGTGCCACCTATCAGTGCAGTCTCATCAGTGCCTCATCAGTGCCCACCAGTGTTGCCTTGTCAGTGCTCATAAGTGCAGCCTATCAATGCCTATAAGTGGAGCCAATCAATGCCCATAAGTGCAGCCTCATCAGCGCACATCAGTGAGGGAGAAAAATTGTCTTTTTGCTAAATTTTATAACAAACGATGAAAAACATTTTTTTTCTCCAAATTTTCTGTATTTTTTGGTTTATTTAGCAAAAAAAGTAAAACCCAGTGGTGATTGAATACCAGCTCTAAATTCAAGCTCTATTTGTGTGAAAAAAATGATAAAAATGTATCTTGGGTATAGTGTTGCATGACCGCGCAATTGTCAATCAAAGTGTGATAGCGCTGTAAGGTGAAAATTGCCCTTGACAGGAAGGGGGTAAAAGTGGCCAGTAGGCAAGAGGAGCTCCAGACATAATTGTAGCTGCTGACTTTTAATAAATAGACATTCACCTGTCCCAAGATCCAGCGCTGTGCTCACCCGAGCCATTTTCTCCATCCCTCTTTGGTCCCCGGCATCAGCATCTTAACTGTGGGGCACCCAGCTGTGACAGCTTGTGGCTTCAAAGCCAGGTGCCCATTGTGCATGTGCGAGCCATGCTATGCATTGTGAATAGTCCTGCAGTCTTCTGGGACCTGTGACATGTCCCAGAAGACTACAGGATGGAAGAGGGAGGAGAACTTCCACTCAGATCCTTTAAGTGTTCCGAGCAGAAGTGGGAGCGGGTACCTGTCAAAACCAGGTACCTGTGTTAGAATATTATTTCAAATTCATAATTCTGCACTTATAGGTGTTCAATTATATTCATGGCAAGCTTGCAAAACATATTTGGTTTTATGATTAGTCATAATAAATATAGTGTGTATGAACGACCTTGATCAAATGTTCAGTAAAATATAGCCTCATCTAAAGCTGAGCATTGCTGGATGTTTCTTGTGTAGCCAATTTTAGTACGACATATAACAGGGGTGCCCAACCAGTGGCCCGGGGGCCACATGTGGCCCGCGGAGCCCTCTGATGTGGCCCGCGACCTCCTTCTCTGGGATGGCGGATTGGCAAACCCAGATCATGGGTTGTGGACCCGCCATCCCAGAGCATCTGTGTTGTTAATGAAGCCGACAGAAGAGAAAGCAAGCGGCTGTGGAGCAGAGCTGTGTAAGCTGATGCTTCCTGTATAGCGCCGGCTCCTGTCACAGGCGGACTGATACCAAATGCGCTCTGTCTGGGACAGCAACAGCAGACGATACCTGAATGGAAGGCTGTTATTAAAGGTCAGTTTATTACTAAAATTGCAGTGTATATATGGGCATATCTCCACAGTGGTTACTGGGCTGCTTTCAAACTGATCCGCAGGTGCAGTGCACCTTCAGGTTATCTGCACTGAGGCATAGACTTCCCTTATTACCTGCAGGTTTGGTGCGCACACCTGAAGGGTATAATAGAAGTCTATGGCAAAGTGTAGCTAACCCACAGGAAAGACACAGGTGCACTGCGCTGCATTAGTGTGAAAACAGTCTTAGGCCCCTTTCACACAATCAGTCCGACCCAATCAGACCCTCTATTCACCTCTATTAAACGGCAGATGTAAACAGATTTGTGTCCATTTACACCCGCCTACCTCCAATCTGATCGGCTAAAAAAACAGAAGAGGATCAATCCCCTTCCGTCTGGGTGGATTGGATCTGAGGACCCATAGAGTAGAATGGGCTGTGTCCGTGTCCGCTCTGCAGACCTGTCATCCACCTGCTCTGCTCATTGTGGCCCGTGACCGGTTACCAAGTCGCTTAAGTGGCCCTCACTCTTCAAAAGGTTGGGCACCCCTGACATATAAAGGTATCTTGGTATAGAATGTCATGAGAAGACAAGAATAGATCAGTATAAGTAGTTAGAGGTATTATATATTTTTGTTTATATCTTGTTAAGTAAGTTTAGGGTAGTCTCAGTCATATTAATATGTATTAGTATATAGTTGCTTTATTGTAGTTAACCGCTTGCCAACCGCCGCATGTACATATACGTTGGCAGAATGGCACGGCTGGGCAAATGGACGTACAGGTACGTCCCTTTGAATTTGCCGCCGTGTGGTCGCGTGCGCTCCGTGAGTCGGGTCGCGGGTCCCGCGGACTCGATCGCCGCGGGGATACCCGCGATCGTTTCACGGAGCTGAAGAACGAGGAGATGCTAATGTAAACAAGCATCTCCTCTTCCTGCCTAGTGACGCTGTCACTGATCATAGCTCCCTGTGATCGGGAGCTATGATCAGTGAAGTGCCGTTCGTAGCCCATCCCCCCTACAGTTAGAAACACTCCGTAGGACACACTTAACCCCTCCCTAGCCCCCTAGTGGTTAACCCCTTCACTGCCAGTGTCATTTTTACAGTAATCAGTGCAATTTTATAGCACTGATCGCTGTAAAAATGACAATGGTCCCAAAAATGTGTCAAAATTGTCCGATGTGTCCGCCATAATGTCACAGTCATGATAAAAATCGCAGATCGCCGCCATTGCTAATAAAAAAATAAATTATTAATAAAAATGCCATAAAACTAACCCCTATTTTGTAGACGCTATAACTTTTGTGCAAACCAATCAATAAAGGCTTATTGTGATTTTTTTACCAAAAATATGTAGAAGAATACCTCATTTAAAGTCCCTCCCTTTGCTCTCTTTTTTCGTATATGTAGAAGAATACATATCGGCCTAAACTGAGGAAAAAAAATGTTTTTTTATATATTTTTGGGGGATATTTATTATAGCCAAAAGTAAAAAATAATGCATTTTTTTTTCAAAATCGGCTCTCTATTTTTGTTTATAGCGCAAAAAATAAAAACCGCAGAGACGATCAAATACCACCAAAAGAAAGCTCTATTTGTGGGAAAAAAAGGACGTCAATTTTGTTTTGGAGCCACGTCGCACGACCGCGCAATTGTCAGTTAAAGCGACGCAGTGCAGAATCGCAAAAAGTGCTCTGGTCTTTGGCCAGTGAAATGGTCCGGGGCTTAAGTGGTTAAAATTGGTAATATGTGTTCATATAGTTTGTTTGGTTATATGACATTACATAATCAGTACATTACTTCAAGTATAGAGTGTTACATGTGGGCTTGTCAATCAAACTCCATATGACTCTGAGCTAGTATCTTCTTTTGGATAACATATTGCTGAAGTTAACAGAAATTAATGTGTGCCATACAAGGTTCTAAGTTTGTGTGAGTTGATGACGTTCATATGTAATATATAAAGCCAACACTTGCAGATTGAAGGACACACGGACACACATACAGACACCCACTATGAGAGATGACACTGAGCATATTCACACAAAGACACTTTGATAAATTGGGACAACTGAACTCTGCCAGAAGTCTAATGCCGCGTACAGACGGTCTGATTTTCCGACGGGAAATGTTCGATGGGAGCTTGTTGTCGGAAATTCCGACCGTGTGTAGGCTCCATCGGAACATATTCCGTCGGAATTTCCGACAAACAAAATTTGAGATCTGGATCTCAAATTTTCCGACAACAAAATCCGTTGTCATAAATTCCGATTGTGTGTACACAATTCCGAGGCACAAAGTTCCACGCATGCTCGGAATCAAGCAGAAGAACCGCACTGGCTATTGAGCTTCATTTTTCTCGGCTCGTCATATGTGTTGTACGTCACCGCGTTCTTGGTGACCGCGTGTATGCAAGACAAGTTTAAACCATTCGTCGGAAAAAAACCACGGATTTTGTTGTCGGAATGTCCGATCGTGTGTACGCGGCATAAGAACGTCATTTCCTGCTTCTCTTTTTTGACACAAGACAGCATGGGCACAGAAGGCAGGAGCCATTAGGCACACATGCTTTCATAAGCTTACTACAGCTTTATGACCACCTTATTCTATTTCATATATTTTTACCTACACTGAACTGAACTGTTATACTTTTTTTCATTGTATTTATGATGTCAACTGTGTGACAATAAACTCACACTTTGTTTTAAGTCAGTCTGACTATCAATGCTATTCATCCAGAAACACCCTTGAGATGCAAGAATATTAGATAATAATCTTCATTCTTCAACCTGCTCCCCCTTCCCCCAAAAAAGTGCCTTCAAGCGAAACTTACCCTTTTGGATGAAGCTCAGCTTTATAAAATCCTTCAGTTTGTTGTGGTGTGCCACAACTATCAGCACTATTTTTTATGCAAGCCACAACCACTAAAGATGTTCTGTAATGGACCAGTATGCCAGCCCTACTATCCTCCCAACTACTCTGCCACCTTATTTCACCTTCTGTCCCACCCCCATTTTCAGGCCCATGGATTTTCAAAAGGTTTTTAGGTGTGGTGACCACAATACCTGCACCCTTGTTTCTTTCCCTTCATACCTCATGTTATCACAATGTCTGCATTTCCCCTGCATACTTTATGTCACCACCATACCTGCATACTCCCTCTCACCCCCTCGCCTGCATCACCATGCAAATCCCATGTCACCACCTTGCCTGCACATCCCTTCTCACCACTGTGTCTGCACACCCCCTCTTATTCTCTACTACTGTGCCTACACCCCCTTGTACAACCCATCTCCCCACTGTGCCTACATTTCCTTCTGCACCCCCTCTCCACACTGTGCCTACATACCATTGTACACTCCATCTGATTATCATAGTGGAGCAAACCCCCCCCCCCCCATTAACATTCATCCTGTTCAATGTATGGACATACTTTTGCTAGTTATACTCACTTGTGGTGGCTGCGTGAGACAGACGCCATCCACAGCAAAGGAGCAGCATGAAACCAAAGTAATGGTTCATCTTGACCACTTGCCTGCAGAAGCCTTCAACATCCACTTATATAAGGGCTATCAATTGAACAACACCTTCACTGGAAAAATGTATTCCCAGTAATTAATATTGATGTGGTTAAAAAATTTACAAGGTACCAGTGCCAAAAGTTTTGGCTAGGGTGTTTCACAATATGTATACAAGGCTTCTATTCTATGGGAGGGTTTATAACTAGCAATGAAAGGGATTAAGAATCATTAAGTTCCTGCCAATAGTAATGCAATAGTAAACATTTACTTAGCACTGCCTCTTGTGTAGATTTATTCGTCTGTAAAGGTTGGGCAACAACAGTGCAATTACGTTATCATGCCTGAAGGTCCATTTGTCCAAAATGGCTCAATGAATTAGAAAATGCACAAACCAGCACCGCGCACTACAAGTCCCAGCTTTCAATATCCAATATCAATGGCACCAATAAGTTCCAATCGGGCCATAAGAGAAACCAAAGGTGATTGAGTAGTAATAGTAAGGTCATGGAGTAGTAAGATCCTGCAGCTTCCAGAGAGGATCCTGGATGACCCAATGCAGCTCAAAAGACAAGAAGACAGGAGTGCAGGATTCACATCAGAATAAAAGTAACCAACTTATTAACCAAAAAAATAGCACATTTACAGTTAAGATTCATGTAGATCAACATGGGAAGTAGAGGGCACCAGAATGGAAACATAACAAGGCTGTACTGAAGTGGCGGTGGCTACTGATTTCCTGGCCGGCATCACAGGGACCTACTCTGACAACTGCCAGAAGTCTGCCAATAGACAGCGTCCTCCGCCCCTGCCTGCTGTCTTGTGGTAACCTCTAGATGGAAAGGGGGTCGTAACATGTTTCGAAGTACAACCCTTCTTTCTCAAGCCTGACCCTATGGATGACAGAAGGCTTTAAAAAGGATCAGATTGGCTGGGGGAGTTTATTCGATATTAAGTATGGTCGGCAATATAATTTAGCGGGACAGCAATAGTTAGACACAGTCTACATCACCAGACAAGTTAAATATTAATGGTAATCACCCCAGTGGGGGTCAGAAATTGATTTAAATCTTTATGCTGGCTCAGAATTAGAAGAGGGGAGACGGAACCCCAACTTCTATAGAATTAACCCCTTATTTGCTATGGATCTATCTCTGTGCACTAGCAGTAGTAAAGTGCATATATACATACATGAATAAATTAATTAAATTAATTGAATTAAAGTAGTGAATTTTGAAATATCCTTATAGTGATTCATATTTCTTAATCTGATCAAAAAACAAACTATATTTTCTCATGATGGCTATTTTAGCCTATTGTATAATTATATTGACAAGTAAAAATAATTGAATCAATAAAAAAGCAATAAAAACAGTAAATCCATAACAAAGAGTTAAAGAATTTAAAAAGCGGATCCACTATACAATTTACAAACAGACTCCAAAAGGACTTGTATAAAACAAAATATCTCATATAGTATTGTGGATACTATGTAACATATTCATTATCATGGGTTTGTTACAATGTAATATTAAAAACTTGCTATAAGGATAGGGGCTATACACAGCTGTTGTCCACTGGAGACATAGTTAGAGGATAGTATGGAACTCTAGTTCCTCATTTAACCCCTTGGGGGGAAGGGTATCCAGAGCGAAGACCCAGAATAGCTCTCTATGACATAATTTCTGGAATCTCTCACCAAAGGATCCTCCCTGGGGAATTACCTCAGTCATTCATACCATTAGACCACAGTTCCATTTATTATGTTTCAACATGAAGTGCCCAGGGACACTATTTTCTACATCATGTGATCTATGAGTCTCCTATGGGTACAAAATCTTTTTCTAATCACCCTTATAGTGTATCCTACATATAGTAAACCACAAAGACATTGTAAATAATAAGTCACAAATTCAGTTGAACAACTACAAAATTCCTGAAATTCATACCTTTTCCCCCGATTATCTAAACAGGATTTCTGCTTGTGTGTCACACAAATGGACACATTTTGCTGAGTTTTTCTGCATTGGTACATACCTTTTACATCGAAAAAAGAGCAAAGAGTGCTTATCTTTACAATATTTGGGTCATTACGCTTTATTTGGCTAGGGGCTATTTTGCTTCTCACACTCGGAGCCTTTCTATAGGTGAATGTGGATTTATCAGGTAGAATGACACCTAGTTTGGGGGTCTTGTTTAAGGTGTCCCAAACTTTTCTCTACAGATTATTACACAAGTCGGATAACAGACAGGCTGTGGCTGATATATACAGTAGTAGAGTGATGAATGACAGTGGAGTGATGGGTTTTAATATTGTTGGCACTGTTACTGGATTGCACTGGTGCTGACTGGTGATCAAAAAGCCAAGGGCTGTTGGTGTGTGAAGAATTTACATTTACAACCTGCATTAAAAAGTTTTGGGTGCACATCTGTAATATATTTGGAAGCCACGTTGCAATGTCAAGGTCCTTCTGTATAGTGCTTCCATTAAGAGCCTCCATCGTGGACATTGTGCATCAGTAGAAGGTTTCTGCAGTGGCTGGTTGCATCTGTGAATCCTCAGCTGTGCCTGAGAAAGGTGTGGGCGGGAAATATGAAGCACTGCAGCTGGTAGCTACTGTACTCGGTGGCTGCAAGACTGATGACTCTGCCTGGGCCACCAGAGACCAGCCTCGGGTGAGTGAGCTGAGCAGTGCACTGCAACTGAACTCTCCTCTTCTACATTCCTTCTCCCCCCAATCTGTCTCATTCTCCCTCCCCCTTTCTCTTTGTGTCCAATTAGCACTCAGGGAGATCTTTGTCCAACTAGCAGATTGTCAGCCATCTCCCAATAGTACTAAACTGATGAGGTTTTTACTCACAAATTTGTGATGCTTATGCTTTAACCCTTTCCTGCCCAGCCCCAGCACCCCTTTATGGCTTGTTCACTTGTACTTTGGTCTCTGAAACATCAGAGAGTGTTTGGCAGGCAGCGAGGAGGTGTATCACCTCCTCGCCACCTGCTTTAGCCCCTAGAGCCCCGTATTAGCACACTCCAACTATGTGCGTTGCCCGCAGTTTTGGGGTGCTTACAGAGCAGATCACTTGAATGGGTCATGTTGAGCAGGCACTGTGCCCACAGAAAAAAAAGAGGATATAATTCCCTGGCATGGCCAACAAAACAAAGCATCACAGTGGCAGTATGTGTACATCCCAACCCTGTGTTGCCAGCCTTCTGTAAATTTAAAGACAGTTTGTGGGCACTTTTCTCCTGTCTGTACTTGTCCGTGTAAAAGAACTGCCGGGCTCATCATCCAGCAGTGCGGCAGATTCGGGTGTGTGCTCCATCCCTTATGATAGCAATAAAAGTACTGAAAAAAAAATGAAAGAGGTTTAAAATGTAAGAGTAAAAATGTAAAAAATGTAAATTAAAAATATAATTAAAAAAATGTAAGCACTTCTGCCCCCCCGTGCTTTCGCGCAAAAGCAAACTTATACGTAAGTCCTGCATGCATTTGTAAATGGCGACCGCACCGCACATGTGAGGTAGCACCCCGAATTTCAGAGTGAGAGAAAAAATTCTAGCACCAAACCACCTGTGTGACTCTAAACTGGTAACCTGAAAAGGCTTTTAAAGCGTCGCCTATAGAGATTTTTAGGTATCGTAGTTTGGCGCCATTCCAGGGGCACTACGCAAGTTTAAAACCGGACATGTTTGGTATCTATTTACTCAGTGTAGCATCATCTTTTATATTCTACAAAAATGGGTATTATATTGTGTTTGTGTTCACTAAAATTCATTAAAGTGTATTTTTTTTCCCCAGAAATTTGCTGTCCAAATACCGTGTGACATAAAAAAAAAGTTGCAATACTCACCATTTTATTTTCTAGGGTCTCTGCTTAAAAATATATAATGTTTTAGGGTTCTGAGTAAATTTCTAGCAAAACAATTATGATTTTTACATGTAGGAGAGAATGGCCTGGTAGGGAATGTCATCCTTTTTAGGATCTAAATAGGGCGATTGGCTTCCCTAGGCCCAAGGAGAGCAGTGCCACATCCAATAATTACATATATATGAGAAAAAACAATTCCCCTGAGTGGACTTTACCAGCACTTGCTAACAAATATTGGATAGTGAGTAGTACGTATAACAGAGTATATCCTTTTTAGGATCTGGATCTACCTAAATAATTTCTTAAAAATGTCTTAGGCCCCTTTCACACTGGGGCGTTGGCAGCGGTAAAGCGCCGCTATTTTTAGTGGAGCTTTACCGTCGTATTTGCGGGGGTATTTGGCCGCCAGCGGGGGCAGCACTTTGCCGGCGGTATAGCCGCGCTGCCCATTGATTTCAATGGGCAGGAGCGGTGGAGCGCTCCAAAGATGCTGCTAGCAGGACTTTTTTTTAGTGTCCTGCCAGCGCACCACTCCAGTGTGAAAGCCCTCGGGCTTTCACACTGGAGAGACAGGAACGGCTCTTTCAGGGCCCTTTGCAGGCCCTATTTCTAGCACTGTAGCGCCTGCAAAGCGCCCCAGTGTGAAAGGGGTCTTACAGATAAAAAAAAAAAAAAAATTTTACTTCAGTTTGTGAAAATTCTGACTGAAAATAAATAAAGAAAACTGAACAAAAACTTTAAAGCTTGTCTGTAAGGTGGAAACTTCTTAAACATTTTTTTGCATCATTCTCCAGCCAAGATATTCAAAGTTCATTTTAAAAGCTCTCCATATATTTGATTAGAATAAATTGTGCTATTTCCTTATTCAACCCAGAAAGCTAATAGCATGTCTTTGTCTGTATGTGTATCTAGTTTCTGGGTTTATTTCATGGAATGTTATAATGCTTTGCATTTGGCTTACAAAGCGTTCTGAAGTATTCTTTTATCAAATATTAAAAGCACACAGTGTATGGTGAAGGGATTAAAAACCCACCTTGTGTGTATATGATGTTCCTTCCTTGGAAAAGAAGACCTAAATGCTGGTGGGAATTATATAACTGGACTATAATAAAGGCTAAAACAGATAGAAAAATTAATATTAGGCTAGGGTAAATGGGAAGGTCAGGATTATGCAGCGTACACACGGTCAGACTTTTCGACCGGACTTGTCCGACAGACGCCGACAGACCAATTTCGGCGGACAATCCGATCGTGTGTGGGCTTCACCGGACCTTCAGCGGACTTTTCCAGTCGCAAATCTGACAGATTTTAGATTTGGAACATGCTTCAAATCTTTACGTCGTAACTCCGCCGGACCCAGAAATCCGCTCGTCTGTATGCTAGTCCGACGGACAACAACCGACGCTAGGGCAGCTATTGGCTACTGGCTATCAACTTCCTTATTTTAGTTCGGTGTACGTCATC
Organism: Aquarana catesbeiana; assembly: GCF_042186555.1. Lineage (NCBI taxonomy): Eukaryota > Metazoa > Chordata > Amphibia > Anura > Ranidae > Aquarana > Aquarana catesbeiana. The sequence goes on from NC_133330.1 coordinate 35,583,862, forward strand.
ACGTACGAATCCATCGGACTTTGGTGTGATCGTGTGTAGGCAAGTCCGTTCGTTGAAAAGTCCTTCAAAAGTCCGGCAAAAGTCCGCTGGAAAGTCTGTCGGACCAGTCCGGTCGAACAGTCCGCCTGTGTGTACGCGGCCTTAGGCTACTGGAGATGGTGAGGAAAGGATTAGGTTTTGGTAGCTAAAAGGGTAAGCAAAGGTTAGGTGGTATATTAGGATTAGGCTGGGACAGGTGGGATGGTTAAAATTAGACCAGGGCAGATAGAAAGGTTAGGATTAGACTAGAGTAGATAAAAGTTTAGACTAGGGCAGATGGAAGGGTATAATTAGGTTTGGGTAAATGGAAGGTTAAGAATAGTCTAGGGGTAAATAGGAGGGTTAGGATTAGGATAGGGCAGGTGGCAGGGCTAGGATTACACTAGGACAGTTGAAAAACTGATAGGTTAGGGTAGATTGGAAAGTCTAAGGAAGTTGGGTGGGTTAGGATTAACATAGGGCAAATGAGAGAGTAGCATTAGGCTAGGACAAAAAAGAGGGTAGGGTTTGGCTGGGGTAGATGGAAAGATAATTCGTGTTGCACGGAGATTAGGGTTATATCTAATGTTAAGGTTAGGATCAGTTACATTTCAGGTTAGGTTAATGGCTAGGGAGGTTTTGTGTTAAGTGTTGAGGTTTATTTTTTAAGGGCTAGATTAAATTGTCATTAAACCCACATCATTAAAAACGATCAATAAATGGTGTACATAGTTGCCAACAGTCCCGATTTTCCCGGGACAATCCCGATTTTGGGACCCTCGTCCCGATTTAATCTTGTCCCGGGTGTTTTCACGAATTTTTGGGTTTATCCCGAGAAAATCGTGAGTGTTTTTGCAAAAATGGTCGCCGTCGCCTCCACGAGTCAGTCACAAAGTTGTTTCCCCTTGTGTTCAGTGCAGGGGAGAGGGGCAGCCAATTGGCTTCTCTCTTCAGTGTACAAATAGAAAATTCTATTGTACACTGAAGCCTATTGGCTGCAGGGATTGGCAACCCCTCCCCGCTCTACACTGAACACAAGGAAGACGTGATCAGCCTCCACCGCCGTCACCCTCCGCCCCCGTGTGTCCGACGGGGCTCGGGGAATGGTGGAAGTGACGGGAGGGAAGAAGGGAGGCCTCACCTGGCTGTTCAGGAGTTTTCTGACGGACCTGTGAGTAGTAGTAGTTGTGGCCTGTCAGTGTAGTGGGAGAGAGGAGAGATAGGGGGAGGGGGTGTACTCAGTGTATGGGAGGCTTGGAGCTTTCCCTGCAATGCTCTTCTCAAAGGCTGAGGTCCAGCATGGAAGGACCGGGGCTCCGCTGTGTCACCAACATACCTGCACCCCCCTCTCCCCCCCTGTGTCACCACCATACCTGCACCCCCCTCTCCCCCTGTGTCACCACCATACCTGCACCCCCCTCTCTCCCCTGTGTCACCAACATACCTGCACCCCCCTCTCCCCCTGTGTCACCACCATACCTGCACCCCCCTCTCCCCCCGTGTCACCACCATACCTGCACCCCCCTCTCCCCCTGTGTCACCACCATACCTGCACCCCCCTCTCCCCCCCTGTGTCACCACCATACCTGCACCCCCCTCTCCCCCCCGTGTCACCACCATACCTGCACCCCCCTCTCCCCCCTGTGTCACCAACATACCTGCACCCCCCTCTCCCCCCCGTGTCACCACCATACCTGCACCCCCCTCTCCCCCCTGTGTCACCACCATACCTGCACCCCCCTCTCCCCCCCTGTGTCACCACCATACCTGCACCCCCCTCTCCCCCCCGTGTCACCACCATACCTGCACCCCCCTCTCCCCCCGTGTCACCACCATACCTGCACCCCCCTCTCCCCCCGTGTCACCACCATACCTGCACCCCCCTCCCCCCATGTTACCACCATACCTGATTCCCCCCTCCCCCTGTGTCACCACCATACCTGCACCCCCCTTTCCCCCCGTGTCACCACCATACCTGCTTCCCCCTCCCCCCTGTGTCACCACCATAACCTGCAGCCCCCTCCCCCCCATATCACCACCATACCTGCCCCCTCTCCCCCATGTCATCACCATACCTGTTCCCCCCATGTCGCCACTATACCTGCACCCCCTCCCCCCATATCACCACCATACCTGTAGCCCCCTCCCCCCATGTCACCACTATACCTGTTCCTCCCCATGTCACCACCATACCTGTTCCTCCCCATGTCACCACCATACCTGCACCCCCTCCCCCATGTCAACACCATGCCTGCACCCACCTCCCCCTATGACAACACCATGCCTGCACCCCCTCTGGCCTAGTCACCACCATGCCTGCACCCCCTCCGGCCTAGTCACCACCATGCCTGCACCCCCTCCGGCCTAGTCACCACTATGCCTGCACCCCCCCCGGCCTAGTCACCACCATGCCTGCACCCCCCCCCCCGGCCTAGTCACCACCATGCCTGCACCCCCCAGGTCACCGTCATGCCTGCACCCCCAAATCACAACCCTGTCTCCACCCTTCCCCAAGTCAGCCTGTAACACCCCAAGTCACCATGCCTCCACCCACACACCTCTCTCCCCTTGTCACCACTCTTGAGGAGATGTAGCTAGACTGTAGCCAAAACTCCACTGGGGGCACTGATTTGAGGCACTCCGCTGGGGACACCTGATGTAAGAGGTACTGTACTGGAGACACATGATGTAAGGAGGCACTCCGCTGGGAATGCCTGATGTAAGGATGAACTCTGCTGGGGGCACCTTTTGTAAGGACAGACTCTGCTGGGGGAACCTGATGGCATCTGGTGGCAGGCGACGTAGCAGGTGACACGCTCAGTGGTCCCACTGATTCTGCATTATGGTGAGTTGAATGAATTCATTTTATATTACAATGTAATAACAGAAATAATGCGCTTCAATCATCCTGACACCATAACAACCATGGTGCCGGGATGATTGAAGCGCCAACACGAGGTGTTTGGAGTATCTTTATCTGCTGATGGTTAAACTCTGGAATACACATTGCTATTGTAGTGTAGGATCTGGGTCTGCTGTCCCTCCATCCCTCTCCCTCTACCCCCCTTTCCCCTTTTCCCTCTGCATCCCTCATTCATCTCAGACTCTAACCACACCCCATTTTAGCCACGCCCGTGTAAGCCATGCCCACTTTTTCACGTAAACCACGCCCGTTTTTTGCGCGCCGCATTTTTCCTTTTTCATATGCCACACCTACTAACACATGCCCCACCCCCTAATTATAGGCTGACTCCGCCTACAGCCAGAAAAGTGTCCCGAAAATTTTTTTTCCAATGTTGGCAACTATGGGTGTATCACATGCTGTTCACACTCACTAGTGGTGCAACGGATCGTCAGCGATCCGTGACCTGAACGGGTCAACCTGTTCGGATCGGCACACCACGCTCTCCGCGGAGCACTCCGCGGAGCACTCCGCTGCCATAGGAAAGGCAGCGGCTTCGGCCTAGCTCCGGAGCGGCGGCCATCTTGTTACACCCCGGTGTCGGCCGCTGTCTCGTCAGGAAGTGACGTTTCGTCGCCCCCATCTTGCTACACCCCACACTCCTGCACAGTAATGATAGAGTGAGAAGGGGGCAAGCGGACACCTTGTTACACCCACCGGAGTTTTAGATTTCACAGTTATTCTCAACACAAAACGGAGCTTATATGCTGAAATACAGTATTTGTAAATCCGACGGACTGTTTAGATGTTAAAATTTAAAAACAGCAGCAAACCTGCTGAACTCACATGGTTGCTAATGTGACAGAACACCTCTGATTTTCACATTTAACATTTAGTTAAATGTGAAAATCAGAGGTGTTCTGTCACATTAGCAACCATGCAAGGTCAGCAGGTTTGCTGCTGCTTTTAAAATTTAACATCTAAACAGTCCGTCGGATTTACAAATACTTTAATAATTTAAGCATATAAGCTCCGTTTTGTGTTGAAAATAACTGTGAAATCTAAAACTCCGGTGGGTGTAACAAGATTTGTCTTGTCTTTTTTTTTTTGCTGATCCGAAAAATGATCCGATCCGTGACTCTGTCAGGAAAGGCTTTCCAGCAAACGTCCTAGCAATCTGGGTGCTAGAAGAATGCCTGTGCGCAGAAAGACCCTCTGGCGCACACGCATACGCAATAGCGCGAATAGCGGCGTGCGCTCCTTGTGACAGCACTTGGCGCCAAGATGCGCTATTTAAAGGGGACTGATGCCTTTCTGTCCGGTCTATAGCGTTTCCTGAAGAACCCTGCTACCCGTTACTCTGTTATCTGATCTTTACCTGACTTGGCTTGTTCCTGACTTCTCTGCTTGCTGCCCGCCCCGATCCCGGCTTCCACTTTGACTACTCTTTGGATTACGCTTCTGTATCTGATCTGCCCGCCTGTGTTTGACTTGGCCCGTCCTCACTATCTTCTGCCTGCATCCTGCTGCTGGACTACAGTGCACCTCCCTGCTGTCTGCTGCATCCAGTCTTCTGCCTGCAGCCTGCTGCTGGACTACAGTGCACCTCCCTGCTGTCTGCTGCATCCAGTCTTCTGCCTGCATCCTGCTGCTGGACTACAGTGCACCTCCCTGCTGTCTTCTGCATCCAGTCTTCTGCCTGCAGCCTGCTGCTGGACTAGAGTGCACCTCCCTGCTGTCTGCTGCATCCAGTCTTCTGCCTGCATCCTGTTGCTGGACTACAGTGCACCTCCCTGCTGTCTGCTGCATCCAGTCTTCTGCCTGCATCCTGCTGCTGGACTACAGTGCACCTCCCTGCTGTCTGCTGCATCCTGCTGCTGGACTACAGTGCACCTCCCTGCTGTCTGCTGCATCCAGTCTTCTGCCTGCATCCTGCTGCTGGACTACAGTGCACCTCCCTGCTGTCTGCTGCAACCAGTCTTCTGCCTGCGTCCTGCTGCTGGACTTCAGTGCATCTCCCTGCTGTCTACAATATCCAGCCCTCTACACCAGCTTTCCAGTCAGGCACTTGTGCCCCTTTGTACTCCCGCGCCCCTGTCAACTCTACCAGTCAGAGGTATACGAGAGGCCGCTCCCTGCATTCCGGGCTCTACCACCAGGTACGTGACAGACTCTGATCCGAAGAGCGATCCGATCTGTGATTTTTTTGATCCTTTGCACCCCTAATACTCACTCAGTCACTATGGGATTCATTGTCTGTTTTCTGCAAATATCTGGTTGATCCTTTTGTCTCCCCCTCCTATTCATGTCCCCAATGTAGTTGGGGATTTTACAGAGCAGTGTTGGCAGCTCTGCACATGCTCAGTTTTCAGTATATTTTCTACCCTGAGCATTTCTTCCCTATCACATCTGATGAGCAGCCCATGTGACTATAGAGTCACACGTGTGGGTGTATACACATTGGGAAAGGAAAGCCCACTCCCTTCCTCCTCCTTCATGTCCACTAACTTGCTAAACATAATTGGGGTGGGATATTGCATGTAGATTGATGGAGGCTTCACCTCCCTGGAATTCTAAGATACAGGCTGGAGGGGCGTGACACAGCCTGTGACTGGCAGAACTTTGCCCATACCTTGTTATTGCCAAAAAATAATACAGAGTTCAAATATATATATATATTTGTATGACACTTTAAAACAGCTTATTGATACCAATTCTTTATTTTTCCTATGTATCACAGAGGCTGTTTTTTTTTTTTGATCATGTGACCAGCAGCAGAGGACTAGAAGCTCTTCCTACTTATGTTTCTCTGCAGAAAGGCTGGGGAAGATTTGGGTTATGTGACAGTTGTGTGTCGATTAGAAAAAAAGCCACTTTTTATTTAAAATAATTACAGTGACATCATCCACATACAGAAATTACAGTGACATCATCCACATACAGAAGGGACAATGTAAATTAAACAGTGCGTGTTTAGTATCAATTTATAATTTGGGGTTTTGGGAGAGGTTAAAGGTTAAAATGTTAAAGTCTCTGTTTTTTATGTTTAATAATAACAAACATGTTATACTTACCTCCTCTGTGCAGTGGTTTTGCACAGAGCAGCCCAGATCCTTCTTTTTCTGGGGTCCCTCTTTGGCCCTCCTGGCCCCTCCCTCCTGCAGGGTGCCCCCACAGCAAACAGCTTGCTATGGGGGCACCAAAGTCCACAGCTCCCTGTGTCCATTCAAACACGGAGCCGCGGTTCAGCATTTCCCAGTGGCGTCACTAGCGTAGATGTCACCTGGTGCAGTAAAACATGCTGCCCCCCCTCCCTCCCAACGCCAGGACAGTACAAATACACCCCAAATGACCTTTATTTGGAAAGTAGACAGTCTGAACTATTTAGTAGGAGGCATGGCGCGTTTTTTGAAGTTGTAATTTTTGGGGAAAATAAAGAATTTTTTTTTACTGTCACCAATGCAGTACAGCGTCATCATATATTGTATTTTTCGCACCATAAGACGCCCTTATGGTGTCTTAAGGAGCGAATACTGACCAGGCACCGCCCCCCCCCCCCCTCGCCATGTCAGAATACCGGCGCTCGGCTTCTCTGTGGAGGAGAGAGGAGAGGATATGGGGCGGATCCTTGCAGGGGCATACCAAGGGGGAGCAGGGGACGCGGTCTGCCCTGGGTGCCAAAACATGGGCGGGTGTCAGTGGCATTGCTATTGGGGCGCGCTCGGCACCCAGGTCAGTTGACAACTGCCAGAGGTGACACCATCCCAAAAGCGGCAAGAGCCCTGGCTGTTTTTTTTTTTCAGCCGGAACACCCCCGGCGCCATGGTATGGTCCAGTCTCACTTCCTGCCTCTTTCCACCGGCAGCTACTGCCGCAATCTATGTCCCCAGTCCTCCTTTCTAGCTGCTGCCCGGGTGCATCTGAGTCTGAGAGCCAGCCAGAGGGGGTTGTGCATTGTAATGGCAGTGTCCTCCACTGCCAGTGAGCTGGTGATAAGGGGGTGGGAGGGGTGGGCTGGCATGGTATCCACTGCCCAGTCACCTGAGCTGTTGTGATAGAAGAGGCTGAAGGGGTGTTTGTGTCTGCCCTGCCACCCTGAGCTGATCTGGGAAGGGGGGTAGGTTGCTGTGCCCACCACCATCATCCAGGTATAGTGTAGCTGAGCTGATTTGATGTGGGGGGGGGCGGGGTATTGCTGTGTGTCCACCACCCACCTATAGTAGTAGTATACTATTAAGAATTTTAGTACACCATTTGGTTTAGAATATTTTTTTTCTTGTTTTCCTCCTCTAAAACCTAGGTGCGTTTTATGGAGTGAAAAATACGGTAACTGGTGTGGTGGTGACCAGGGACACTGGTGACAGTATGTAAAAAAAAGTTTACATTTTTTTTATGCAGACTCTGATTGTAGCAAATATTTTTACTGAATGACAGTGTGTAGACACTGTGTATTGTTGTGATTAGCTGTGATTGGCCACAGCTAATTACATGGTACAAAAGGGCTGTGATTGGCCCTCTCTCTACCATGTGATCACTGTGACAAATCACAGCTAGCAACACAATTGTATACAATGAATGGCATGAAAAGAAGCCATTCATTGTTTACAACTGACATGTGGTCTGCTATGATTGGTCACATCGATCACATGGTACTGGCAGCTGGCCGGTACACTAATCAGTCATTCGCTGTGTCCAGTGGGTGACAGATCGCACCGGATGACGTCCTACCAGAACAATAGGGTTCCCACCCATCTGTCATTTTACAATGATGCGGGCAGGAAGCAGTTAAAGTATACAGTGCAGATCGTGTTTTCATACTACAGTATCTTCTTTTGGGACGGCCGCAGGGAAAATATGAAAAATGTATCTGCACTGTGTACTTTATTAATGTGATGAATGTGTAGCCATAATTAGACGTGCAATTTGTTTCGTTACTATTTCGTTTTCGGACAAAATTCGTCATATTCAGTCATTCAGAAGCATCCGAATGAACGGAAGACTCTTGACAAATGCATGCGAAAATTTAACTGACAATTGCGCGGTCGTGTGATGTTGTACCAAGGCAAAATTTATGTCCTTTTTTCCCCACAAATAGAGCTTTCTTTTGGTAGCATTTAATCACCTCTGCGGTTTTTATTTTTTGCGCTATAAACAAAAAATGAGAGACAATTTTGAAAAAACACAATATTTTGTACTTTTTGCTATAATAAATACCAAAAAAAAAATGTCTTCATCAGTTTAGGCCGATATGTATTCTTCTACATATTTTTGGTAAAAAAAACTCAATAAGCGTATATTGGTTGGTTTGCGCAAAAGTTATAGCATCTACAAAATAAGGGATAGATTTATGGCATTTTTATTATTATTTTTCTCCTTTTTACTTGTAATGGTGACTATCTGTGATTTTTATCGGGACTGCAGCATTGCGACGGACAGATCAGACACTTTTGACACTTTTTATACAGCGATCGCAGCTAAAAATAGCCAATGATTACTGTATAAATGTCACTAGCAGGGAAGGGGTTTAACACTAGGGGGCGATCAAGGGGTTAAATGTGTTCCCTATGTGTGTTCTAACTGTGGGTGGAATGTCGCTGACTGAAGGAGGAGACCGATCGGTGTTCCTACTTAGTAGGAGCACTCGATCTGTCTCCTCTCCCCTGACAGAACCGGGATTTATGTGTTTACACACACAGATCCTGGTTCTCGCTCTGTCATGAGCGATCGTGGGGGCCCGGCGGCTACAGCGTCTTAAAGAGCCGACGTACAGCTACGACGGCTCGCGTAGGGGAGCCAACCTGCCGCAGTATAAGTGCGGCGGCTGGTCAGGAAGGGGTTACCGAATCTATTACATTAGGATAATTTAATTTTTTGTATTTTCTATTACAGTATAATTAAATTATTAACTTATTATAGTTTTTATTATTATTATTTATTATTATGTAAAGTACTATTACAGTCAATTTTTAAATTATAGGTAAAATAGCTGAAGTCAGTAATTCTTCGATTCAGGTCTCTGCGCCATAGCAACTAATTTGGGATAGATTAGATTTACAGTTTTATTGGAATTTCCTTTCAAATTTGGCTAATGTAACTGTTAGGGAACGTAACGAATACAAATGCATCCGAAGTTACGAATTCTCCGAAATAACGAATGCCGCATCTAAATGAATGGAACGGAACAAATACGAATGCATCCAAAGTTACGAATTATCCAAAATAACGAATGCCGCATTCTAAAGGCATGATCCGATGAACGAAAAAAAAAAAACGAAAAACAAATAATACGAAAACGAAACAAATTTTTCGGTCGTGCATATGTTTAACCATAAATAGTTATATATAATATTTTAGTGTAATCAATTCCAGTGGGCTGAGTGACAGACCTAGACACTGCTACTGGAATTGATTACACTAATATATTATATATAATTATGGCTACACCTTCATCACATTATAAGACCCCTTTCACACTGAGGTGCTTTGCAGACGCTATAGCGCTAAAAATAGCTCCTGCGAAGCGCCCTGAAAGAGCCGCTCCTCTCACTCCAGTGTGAAAGCCCGATACAGCATATCAACCAAAAGAGACAGAAAATTTGTGTGGAAAAAAAAAACATTTTCTACTTCGTTATAAAACATATCCAATTAAAAAACTCTAAATAAATATCAAATTTCTTCATAAATTGAGGCCAAAATGTGTTCTGCTACATGCTACATGCTACGGGAGGAGGAGAAGGAGGAGGAGTGGTTTTGAAAAAAAAAACGGACTGGAGTTGAAAAAAAACCCGCCTGTCAAATACTCTCTGAAAAGCGATCTGAATGCAGGACCCACTTACACGGTTATTTTTTACTCTTTTTTTTTTTATCGCTACACACCCTACCTTTATTCATTTTTTTTTTTAATTAAATAAAAACCCGGACTGGATTTGAAAAAAAAAAACTGGACTGGAGTTGGAAAAAACCCGGACTTAATTTGAAAAAAAAAAACAGACTGAAGTTGGAAAAAAAACCCAGACTGGATTTAAAAAAAAAGGACTGGAGTTGGGGAAAAAAAACGCGGACTGGATTAAAAAAAAATGGACTGGAGTTGAAAAAAACCCAGACTGGTTTTAAAAAAAAAAAACGGACTGGAGTTGAAAAAAACCCGGACTTGTTTTGAAAAAAAAAAATTGGACTGGAGTTCAAAAAAAAAACCCAGACTGGATTTGAAAAAAAAACGACTGGAGTTGGGAAAAAAAAACCCGGACTAGATTTTAAAAAAAACGGACCGGAGTTGGGGAAAAAAAACCCAGACTGGATTTGAAAAAAAAAAAAACGGACTGGAGTTGAAAGAAAAACCCAGACTGGATTTGAAAAAAAAAAAACCGGACTGGAGTTGAAAGAAAAACCCAGACTGGATTTGAAAAGAAAACCGGACTGGAGTTGGAAAAAAAAACCCGGACTGTATTTGAAAATAAAAACGAACTGGAGTTGGGGAAAGAAACCCGGACTGGATTTAAAAAGAAAACGGACTGGAGTTTGGGAAAAAAAACAGACTGGATTTAAAAAGAATAACGGACTGGTGTTGAAAAAAAACCCGGACTGGATTTTAAAAAAACGGACTGGAGTTTAAAAAAAAAACACGGACTGGATTTGAAATAAAAAAGGACTGGAGTTGGGAAAAAAAACCCGGACTGGTTTTGAAAAAAAAAAAACGGACTGGATTTGAAAAAAAACAGACTGGAGTTGAAAAAAAAAATCCTCCTCCTCCTCGGTCCGCACCACAAACTGTTCTGAAGTATGGGGCCACCAACATCAGCTGTTTACACAGGGCTTTCTTCAGACTTTGGAAAGCTGCTTCAGCCTCGGGATTCAACCTTATCGCTACACACAAGCTTTTGCCTTTGGTGAGGTCAGTTAAGGGTGCTGCCATTGTAGCAAAGTTTGGGATGAACCTCCGATAATACCCAACCATGCCTAGGAAGGTTCTCACTTGTTTCTTGGTGACAGGAGCAAGTCAGTCTTTAATGGCTTCTAACTTATGGACTTGGGTTTGATTAGGCCCTGCCCAATGGTGTATTCCAGATACTGGGCCTCTTCTAACCCTATGGCACACTTCTTTGGGTTTGCGGTTAAGCTGGCATTTCTAATGGAATTTATGACAGCCTGGACTTTGGGTAGGTGACTTTCTCAATCTTGTGCTCCAAGATCTAACAACATCATCTAGATGTTGGCTACAGAATAGCATTGATGTGGGCTAAGAATCTCATCCATCATCCGCTGGAATGTAGCGGGAGCTCCATTTAACCCAAAGGGCATCCACACGTACTGCATTTAACCCAAAGGGCATCCACACGTACTGCCATAAGCCCTCCAGAGTTGCAAAAGCATTTTTTTCTTTTGCTTCCTCTGTCAGGGGAACCTGCCAATACCCTCTAGTGAGATCAAGAATGGTTATGTACCTGGCAGGGCCCAACTTCTCCATTAATTCATGAACCCGGGCATAGGCGTGTGCACAGTGGTTGTTCCAGGTGTGCCTGGATGCACCCTAATCACTAAGTGTGGTGCAGATTCCCCCGTACTGCCCAGGCTTCGCCTCTTGTTGATCCCCCCGGCTCCGCAGTGCTGCTGGCTTCCCTCCTCTCCTCACAGCTGCTGTGCGAGATGTTTCAGGTTAGAAGCATAGTAAACTGTGTTTACTATGCTTCAGCTTTTGAATGAACAGGAAGCCGCTCTACACAGAGCACTTCCCATTCATTCACTGTCCATTGCAGCTGAGGCTACAGAGAAAGGCATGCGTGATTGAGCTTTGAGGTGCACACCCTAATGCAATAGGCTGAGCACACCTATGAACCCGGGGCATGGGATAGGTGTCAAACTTTGACACTTCGTTCCATTTCCGAAAGTCATTGCAAAATCTTAGGGATCCCTCTTGATTGGGAACCATGACTTTAGGACTACACCATTTACTTTTGGACTTCTATATCACCCCAAGGTCAAACATCCTCTGAACTTCTTCAGCTACTGCCTGTCTGCAGGCCTCTGAAATAGGGATGATCGAAATAGGGATTAACGTAAGTTCGACTCGAACATCGGGTGCTCCTTTGTTTGCAGAACAAACTAACATATGGGATGTTCGCGACAAATTCCAGAGCCACGGAGCACCCCATAGTGCACTGCGAGATCACAGTGCATTGATGGCTGCATGCTTTGGTCAATCACAGCACGATCTGCTGTGAAAGCCACGATTGGCTAAAGGCAGGGTACCTTTGGCCAATCATGGCTCAGGGGGCTAAGTCCATGCCCCACTCTATATAAGGCTGCTTCCATGGCGTGTAAAAGCGTGGGGTCCCCCCAAAAACCATACCAGACCCTTATCCGAGCAAGCAGCCTGGCAGGCCAGGAAAGGGGGGTGATCAGAGACTGCAGACATGATACAAGAGATGGTCAGAGACTGCCGACATAGTACAGGAGATGGTCAGAGACTGCAGACATTTCACATTAGATGGTCAGAGACTGTAGACATACTACAGGAGATGGTCAGAGACTGCAGACATGATATAGGGGATGGTCAGAGACTGCAGACATACTACAGGAGATGGTCAGAGACTGCAGATATGATATAGGGGATGGTCAGAGACTGCAGGTATGTTACAGGAGATGGTCAGAGACTGCAGACATTTTACATTGAAATGTAAGAGACTGCAGATGTGTTACAGGAGATGGTCAGAGACTGCAGACATGATACAGTAGATGGTCAGAGACTGCAGACATACTACAGGAGTTGGGCAGAGACTGCAGACATGATACAGGAGATGTGAAGAGACTGCAATATGTTACAGGAAATGGCCAGAGACTGCAGATATACTGCAGGAGATGGTCAGAGACTGCAGACATGATACTAGAGATGGTCAGAGACTGCATACGTTACAGGAGATGGTCAGAGACTGCAGACATAGTACAGGAGATGGACAGAGACTGCAGACATTTCACAGGGGATTGTCAGAGACTGCAGATATGGTAGAGGTGATGGTCAGAGGCTGCAGAAATGTTACAGGAGATGGTCAGAGACTTCAGCCATGCTGCATAGTCATAGACTGTGGTCACATTACAGGAAATGGTTAGAGACTGTTGACACATTACAGGAGATTGCCAGAGACTGCTGATATACTATAAGAGATGGTCAAAGATTGAAGACACATTATATGAGACGGTTAGAGACTGCAGATATGTTACAGGAGGTGGTCAGAGCACCCCAGATTTTCGTTGTATTCTGTGGGTCCCGTTAAAGAAGTACATGAGCTTCTTTGGGGCAGAAAAGTGCTTTTTTTGGCTTCATAGACTTTCATTGGAGGGCAAAAAAAATTGGAGGGTAAAAAAGGGCAAAAAGCATTGATCGTCAGCTCCATTTAATGGCGATAATGCAGTGATTTCACAGTTGAAGTATTTCATTATGGCCACTAGATGGAGCTGTTGTTCGTTTAATTTTTATTTCATTTGAATTCAATTTTTTACTGAAATGTCATGACAGTATCTGCATGGAGTTTGCATTGTCTCCCTGTGTTTGCACGGATTTCATCCCCCAACAGAAAGCCAAAGCAGCTGCACAGTACCACTTCTCTTGTACTTTATGTTGGGTGTAAGTCTCAGTAGCTGTTCTTATTCTGTATGTATGGACTCTGCACATTACCACTTCTCTTGTCCTTTATGCTGGGTGTAATTCTCAGTATCTTTCCTTATTCTATATGTATGGGCTCTGCACAGTACCACTTCACTTGTCCTGTATGCAGTGGCGTAGGGTGGGTTGGCAGCGCCCGGGGCAAGGCAAGTAATCTGTGTCCCCCAAAGCCCCATACACATGGGCCGAATGGCCGAATAGAAACCGTCCGACATTCGGACATCCGCCCCTGTTCAATGCAGCCAGTACGACAGAAGCCGGACGTTCAGCCGGCTTCTGTTGAAGGGGCATGACTGAAAAAGATCTGCCAACTGGCTCCGGATCAGTGCTCATAGCCAATGGCTGAGAGCGCCAACCGGAGTGTTATGGCGGAGGGCGGGGGGGGTGTCCTCCTCTCAGAACACAACAATTTCAGCCCTGAGGGATGGTGTGTCTCCCAGGATGTTCAGGAAGAAGATGACAGGATAAAAGAGACTCACTGAGTGGACGTCCCCTTATGCTGATATACATGATCACACATCAGGCACTTGAAGTCCACTTGAAGGCCTCGGTACCGTTCTTGAAGGTGCACACACTGCAGTTCCAGAGGTCTTCTTCTGACTAGGGCTTTGGTTGCCGCTTCAGTCTCTGGGGAAGAAGACACACAGAGCATTGTGGTGGGTGGCCTCTTCTGGTCTGGTTGCTGCTCCACCACACCGCTGACTGCCTGTCCCCTGTCCCCGGGTGGTCCAGGGTGGTGGAGCAGCTGACAGATGAGTGGAGGCTGCCCACCACAATGCTATGTGTCTGATGGTGCGGTGGCAGACAGCTGGCTGTGGGTGATGGCGATAGGGCTTTTTGTCTCCCATGCTGTGACAGACGTCAGACAAATGTATAGGAGACCCAGGGGTCGGTTGGTGGGGCACAGACAGAAAGCGAGGCAGTGGGAGCTGAGCAAGCGGCTGCCTGGCCTGACTGCGATCACCCACAGCCAGCTGTCTGCCGCCGCACCGTCAGACACACCCAGCATTGTGGTGGATGGCTGTGGGCCAGCCACAGTGGACCTGTGCCTGCCTCTCTTCATCTGAAGTGCTCAACATCCAACCAGCCTCCATCTCCACCATATGCCGCCAACCAACCCCCACTGACAGAGCCTTGAGGTGAGTGGCTCAGCTGTGTGGGAAAGCAACAGTGTACCTGGGCCAGCTTCTCCTCATCTACAGTGCTCCATATCCATCCATCTCCACCACACACTGCCAACGAACCCCCCCCCCACAGAGCATTGTGGTGGGCTGTGGGCCGGCCAGCCAGCCTCTCCTCATCTACAGTGCTCCATCCATCCAGGCATCTTCCATCCATGATCAATTCCACCACTTGAACCCCCCCAGAGCATGTGCTTGCGGCTGTGGTGGGCCCAGCCACCATGGGCCTGCGGCTGCCTCTCTGCAGTGCTGTGTGTACACGCTCCAGTCCATCCAGGCAGCAGGCTCCATCCATCATGATCCAGTCCACATGCCCTCCTCCCAGACCACCAGCACCCAGTCCTCTCTCTCCAGACTGCCACACTCTCACCGGGCCAGAAACACGACTCTCACCTGCTTTTTCTGTCTTCCGTTGATCTGCGCTGCCACAACGGGGAAATGATTGAAGATCCGGACCAGAGGAGGAGAAGACGGCGGCAGCAGCGGCTCTCAGACTGACAGCAAGGCAGAGGCGGGACTCCAGGAGCATGCTTTGCGCATGCGCCACCCGCGATCACGGACAGGCCAGCCCGCCACCACACATGACCCCATTTACCCAATCACAGCATGCCAGCTGGCCATTGTTGAGACTGAACATTGTTGAGACTGAACATTGTTATGACTGAACATGGTGACACAGTGAATACAAATAGTTATTAGAAGACAGAGTGACACACACTGGCGTGGGATTCGCCCCCCTAAATGTTGCACCCGGGGCCACGGGCCCCTCCGCACCCCCCATACTATGCCACTGCCTGTATGCCGGGTGTAATTCTCTGTATCTGTTCTTATTCTGTATGTATAGTACTACTTCTCTTGTCATGTATTCCGATTGTGATTCTCAGTATTTGTTCTTGTTTTGTATTTATGGACTCTGCATAGTACCACTTCTTTTGTCCTGTTTGCTGGCATAGTTGCCAATAGTCCCGATTTCCGGTGTTCTGTAAAATCTGTAAAATCAAAAATTCATAAATTCGAAAATCCGAAATTCGTAAATTCAAAAATTCGTAAATTCAAAAATCCGAAGTCCAGAAATAGCGGCACTTTACCGCCGATGCCAGTCTGAAAGGGCTCTTAAACTATAGGTATTGGAATTTCCTTTCAAATTTGGCTGTTAGTGAATGTTACGAATTTATCCAAAAATAATGAATGTCGAAGTAATAATTAATAATAATTAAACGTTTTTTATTATTATTGTTATTTATTATTACTAATTCATTGCGTTCCATTCATTTAGATGCAGCATTCGTTATTTCAGAAAATTTGTAACTTCGGATAAATTCGTATTCGTTACGTTCACTAACAGCCAAATTTGAAAGGAAATTCCAATACCTATGATTTAATAGTTTAAGTTATTATTAGTCAGTTATTATTTCAAATTTTCAAATCTTCAAATTTTCACATTTTTGGATTTTCGGATTTCCAAATCTTCAAAGTTTCAAAGTTTCAGATTTTCAGATTTTTGAATTTAGAATTTTGAATTTAGAATTCAGATTTTTGAATTTTGAAATTTGAACTTCTGAATTTTCGAATTTCTGAATTTTCGGATTTTGAATTTCCGAATTTTTGAACTTCATAAATTCGTAAATTCAAAATCCTAAAATTCAGAAATTCTAAATTTTCGAATATTCGAATTTCCGGATATTCGGAAAAATTTGTTAAGCGGGTTTTCGTTAATTCGGATATCTCCGAATTTTATGAATTTGTTGAAATTCATTAAAAAACTAATTCGGAATGAAACAAATTGCACATGTCTATTACCAAGCAATCGAACAGGTGTACCTAATAAAGTGGCCTGTGAGTGTATATAAAACATATTCTTATAAACAGTTTACACGTCAAAGACTTTTATCTTTAAACCAATAGAAAAGTCTCCAACCAGATAGCACAATCTGTATGCATTAGCATGAAATAACCGTATTTACATTTCCCTCTGGCAATGACAGTTGTATGCAGAATTCTGAACACTATTACACAAGTACATTTTCCCGCTCACTATATAATAGAGTTATAGCTGTCATTTGCAGTTTATAGTTTCTTTTCAACAATGAGGTAATTTGTGAATGATTTTAGTGCATTCATACACCCACACCCAAATCCTGAGTGGCCTGTCCAAGAGACCGGTGCCAAGATGTATCCTGGAGAAGTTGCAAAAAGGAAGTTTGTATTGTCTCATTAATTTATACTCTGTCCAGAAGACATGGAGGAAACAAGAGCAAGCTTCTTTCTTAAAGGGTACCTGTGGTTAGTATAAAGATACTAAACTATTAACTGGACTCAAAAACCGCCACCTAGAATTACCTTTAAATATACATATCCCAAGAACATCAGACCCTTAATGTATCTAACTTTAACTACAGTCAAACTTTAGCAGGCTGTATAGTGCACCTCTCTGTTAGGGATCACATTGAGGAACCAATAAAGATGAATGGAGAGCTGGAGTCAAAGTCCAGATTTGCTTATTGGGTTGCCCCGGGTTTTTGGAATTGCTTATAAAGGATTAAAAATAAATGATGCTAATGATGCACTCAATGAGATAAAGTTTGTTAAACAAAGCAATATTTAAAGGATGCTGTTCATAAGGATATCTAAAGCTACATGTGGTCATCTGAAGGTTGGTGACTTCTAGTCTTGTTAGCAGGATAGTACAGGTCCACTTTAAAGTGAAAGTTCAAAATATGAAAAACACCTTCTTAAATTTCCATAGCGCATTATCTTTTTTATTTTTTTAAATATACCGATATACTTACAATTTTCTTTCATCTGGTCATTGTGTGGGCAGTGTATTCCTTCCTTATAGGAAACAGGGAATCCCCTATGCCTGGGTTTCACTTCATGGTGTACATTATTTGCCTTGGATCACTGAAATTTTACTTCTAAAAGTGTGTGTGTGTATCTCAAAGAGCGCCTTGAGTGAAAGGTCATAAACAGTTTTTGATAGAAAGATCAAACACTGAGGCTCTGTTGCAAATCAAAGACCCTGTTTCAGTCCCCCAAGAGGTTCCACGGCAAACACCTCATATAGTTACTAAGAACCCTAAAGAAGTTGGAGTCCTTTTTAACTAATCACCAGAAAAGTTTGGAACCAAATTTATTGTCCATGTGTTTTTATTTTTTTTATTTAAAGCACTGCTGAGTGAACACACGAAAAGTTTCCAGTCTGAGGAACCAGAACCCTGCCCGGTAGCTCCAGGAGTTGGGCAGCCTAGGAACCTCACAAGGTCCCATCCACCATTCATCAGACAACCCCAAAGATCAAGCCCTGAATCTCGAACTTGAATCTTATCCAGCGCTGACACATTCCCATTGGACTTCTAAAAGGATCTACAATCCTTATGTGTTCACTTCTGTGATTGGTGCACCTATACTCCCAAGATACACTTAGTATCTCACTTAATGACCTCTAGTCACCTAGTGAACTAATGGACATCCTGTATTAATATAAGCCTATTACATAACTGATGCTATAGTGCACCCTTTAAGCCATGGGCTGAACCATCTTAATAAATACAGGTAACACAATAGTTTGTACACTTGTTAGTCACCAAGTGAGTAACCAAGACTTCCATGCTCTGCGCTCACTAAAAATGGTGACCAGTAGGTTTTCACTTTGCTCATATGGGGACACTTGAGAACCACTTTATATAGTAATATGCAAACCAGCTGAGATTATGAATTCCTAGTAAAAGGTGAGAAGATCAGTTTGCTTATCCCCACTTCCCATTGTGCAGTTAAAGGGCCATAAAAATTTGTAACAAAGATTGAAAAGATGGATAATTAAAAATTTGCTAAGAAAAAGAAGATAAAAGAGAAAATAAGTAGAACATAGTATAACTGGCTCTTTAAGGGCTTGGCTATCATCTGCGAATTCACCCACCTGGCAAACTAATTTTGCACGTGTATCATTTTCCCGGACGAGGGAGACGTGAATTCCAGTTTTTCTTTCACATTAGTGGCAAAATAATTATGAAGCAAAATAACAATTTATTACTCTCCAGCCTTGGTCCATATGGAATTATTTAGATAGAATAATGAGTCTTTGTAACTGAAAACTAATGACAGAGTGCTAGTGATCGGATTGCTGGTCTCGTCGCGCCCAATGTGGGGTTTAGTGCAGCGCTCTGAGGTTTGTACTTGGATTACCAGCCCCTCTCTGAAGATCAAATGCTGGTATTAGAGTGAATTCTTATTCTAATAAATCCCATCCATTCCCTTCTTCCTTCTCAAAATAAAGCAGCAGAGAGTCCTCCAAACCCTAATGCTATTTATTTTACCCGGTGGTGTCTCAATGCTATGAACTGTGATACATGGAGGAAGTCTGATTCAACCAGACATGGTTTACCTAATTCTGGTCTGGTAACATTTTTACAAATTGTTGCAGAGTAAAAAGCTCTAAATTATGCACTGCCAGGTTGACACAATCAAAGTCGATTATTAAGATTATTTTCAATACTTCTTCAAAGCTAATAAAGTATATCTAAACCCCAAACCAAAAAATGTATATATTGCAGCTTACTAGTCCTGAGAAATGGTGGGTGCATTCATTTTCTTTCCTCAAGCGTTTCTCTTTATTTTTGCCTAGTGATCCTGCCAGTAACACATTTCATGTCTCTGGGTGGCTACACTCACGTCTGTCCTTCTGTATACAAGGTGGTATCAAAAAGTTTTGAAACTAGTTTTCTAACACGCCAACAGATGGCAGCACAAGGCTGCACGCACAGTCACAGGGAGCACCAACCTTCATAAGTCAGTGTGCCAAAAGACATTGTCCTGTGTACATCGGGAGCTGTGCCACTGGTGCTATTCTGACCACATGTGTTACCATGTCTGCTATTTCAGCATGGACAGCAAGTTAGAACAAAGAGAAAATGTGAAATTCTGCTTGAAACTGCCACAGAGATGTTTGACATAATTCGGTAAGTTTACGACAATGCTGAAATTAGTAATTTGAGGTGTTTTGAGTGGCATGCGTGCTTCAAGAGCAGAAGAACATCACTGGAAAATAACGAGAGACTAGGAAGACCTTCAATGAGCTCAAACCCTGAAATAGCAGATGTGGTAACGCACGTGGTCAGAATAGCACCAGTTTCAGGAATGGGGGGCAGGGCTAAACTGGTGTCATCCTCGCCTAGTTGAGGTTTGAGGAAGTGGGAGTAAGTACCTGTCAAAGGTACCTGCTCCCCAAAGAAAGAAAAAACACTGACAATTTCAGGTGGGGGGAAGAGGAGGAGGAGAAAGATGAGCGGTACTTTCACTTTAAAGGCAGAGTGTGTTTTAAAGGGGTCCAATGCCCCCCCCCCCCCCTTCATCAGGGTTTGGATTTAAAAAGGGCTTGATTCTGGAGAATTAGTGATAATTATTTTAGGAAGAAACTTTGGTTGATAACAGGGGGTTGCTTCCATAGGTGTGCGCACAGGGTGTGCCAGGTGTGCCCAGGCACACCCTAATCACTTTGTGCAGCATAGATTACCCCTATTGCCCTGCCCCCCCCCCCCTGCTGCTGCGGGCACACACAGGGGGATGTTTTAGGATGAGTGGGGAAAGTGTCCGGTATATATTACTGACCCCTTCCTTTTTTAAATGAACACAGTGAGTGATCAGTAGCGTGTGTTTGGGCTTTTGGGTGCACACCCTAATGCAATAGGCTGTGCACACCTATGGTTGCTTCCAATTTTCAGTTGAAAGTAGACCACTGGATATGTTCAAGAAATATTGATATTATTTCAGTATTACACGGATTGGAGAGCTCTGGTCTTGACTCACCAGGGGGCATGGCAGACCACTGTTTCCACACACAAAGCAAATGGTCCTTCTTTGCAGCATGCTGGCAGGGGGAAGGCTTTTCTACTTCTCTATTGTCTATTTACAAAGAAAAGAACCCATAAGACTTTGCACACCCCTTGTTTTGATGCACTCGTTCATCTGATTCAAACTGAACGTTTTGGGCTTCTGTTTTTTGTTTCTAGATGTATATAATCAAAGGTGTGACGTTTACAATAGGAATACATCAAAATCGTTTTTTACCGGCGAGTACGAGTACCGATACTTTCGGTAAGTGGCGGCCGGTCCATATGGTCCCCCCCTCCTCAAAGTACAAAGAACGATTTATTTTAAAATAAATGATAATATGACTAACATCTTAAAGTTACGAAATGTTAGTCATATTGTAATTTATTTAAAATAAATACTGTGTGGGACGCCGGACTAATAGCTGTCTATTAGCTCTGTCCATTTGTAACAAGCACATGATTAAAGCCTGAGAGTCTAATTGGCTCATTATACGTTGTCCTCGGGGGAAAGAGTACTGTGCCCCGAACCCTCCCACTTTTGCTTTTAGCGAATAAAAATTTGTCACTTCTGGTTTCCGGCGGCCAATGAGGAGACTGAAGATTTGGAACACGGAAGCCACTGGGTACCAGGGGAGCCGTGAACAGTCCAGGCTGGAGGCTCCGATTGCAGGTAAAAGACCTGGAAGGGTTTGCGCCCCCCAAAAAAAATTTTCACCAGCCGCCACTGCTTTTAGTCAAGTACTCACAAATACCGAGTACAATACCTTTGCAGTGCGATTTGAGCCTATACAAAATTAATGGGCTCAAATAGCACTGCAAAGAATCACATGCAATTTGAATAGGAATGTGATGTCCTGTCCAAAACCATGGCTGTAACAAAAAGATATAATAAACTCTCAGTGTTGCTCATCCCAAATAAAGAGGTAATTGCAGGCTCTGGATATGCAGTTACACTCTTCAAGGTAAAACATAAAATGGGCGATAGAACTGGCACGCAATAAATAATTGTTTTTACAGAGGCACGGTGACCATTATAATTGCCTGAAAATCATTTTTTTCCCTTCTTTTATAGAGTTGCTTTTTAATGGTTTTGTGTAGGTGACAAGTAGTGTTTGAATATAAAAGATACATGAAATGAAAAATGCATTAGCATAATAAAGAAAAATATCCTCGCATGTCGCAAGTATTATGAAAAACATCTGTGAATAATAAAAAAGAAACTTTAGGTACGACGATATACAACACAATTCAGTTTACAGTACTTTGTTGAAAAGATTCGTCCTTTTCAGTGAGACAAGGAAATGGAAAAGCCATGGCTGCTAATTAACTGATAGGTTATTAGAGTCATTAGGAGAGCTGGGAGAATGTAGGATCTTATCAATGTGACAGTGTATTATTTAAGTGACATTGTACAAACATGCAAATAATAGAGGGCCCATCACTGCAAGTAAAAAAAAAACGCATCGTGTTTTGTAACCTTATAACATGGCTAATTAAAGGGCAGCTGTCTGACCAATGTATTTATTAGGCAAGATATAAAATGTTACAAAATGTCACAGTGATTTATTTCTAATATGTAAAGTGTAAAAGTGTATTTTTTTTTTTCGATTATGAATAGAGATAGAAAGAGTTAAGCCTCAGACACACTGTTAGCTTTTCGGAAGGGGATTGTTTTTTGACATACTATTGCCTGAAATTCTTACCAATAGTACGCTCCTTTTGACAATTTTTTTCCAAATTTTCCGACAACAAATGTTGGATGACAGGCTAGTAAATTTTTGTCAAACGACAGCTTCACGTCAGATTTTCCGATGGTCAGTACACAAATCCGTCACACAAAAGTCGAAAGTACAAACACGCATGCTCAGAAAGAGTGCTCACCAAACACAAAATAACCAGAAGGGGCCCAAAGGGTGGCGCTCAAGAGCTGGAATTCCTCGTAGTACGTCACTGCGTTCGTGTTTGTGGCACGACAATTGTGTAACGTTAGTATGCGAGACAAGATCCTGGCACACGCCATTTTGACAAAAATCAAACGCTTGGTTGTCCAACAATCGAACCGTGTGTACCAGGCTTTAGAACCTTTGTCAGGTTTTTACTGCTCAGATTATGGAGGGATGGAGGAGCAATAAATTGCATGTTATTGTTAGGGTCCTGGTTGGGTGGGTTTTTGCTAAGTGAAGCATTCTATTGGTAGCTGCTCCCTATAGTACGGGATCCTCAGCAAGGTTCTTCTAATAGAATAAGGAAGATAATTTGCCTAAATAAATTTTATTTTGGGAGGAGCCGGGTGACGTCACTTCCAGTTTACGGGCGAAACCAAAAGTTCTCCATTTACAGCGTGTCGCTGATGTGTGACCCCATTATTGCTGTGGCTACTCGCATATCTTTGTTTTTAAGTGTAAGTCTACCTTTGTTTTAATAAAACCATTACTGTATACTACACCAGTGTTTCTCAACTCCAGTCCTGAAGGCGCCCCAACAAGTCATGTTTTCAGGATTTCCCTCAGATGAAACGGCTGTGGTAATTACTAAGGCAGTGAAACTGATCAAGTCACCTGTGCAAAATAATGGCAAGCCTGAAAACATGACCTGTTGGGGCGCCTTGAGGACTGGAGTTGAGAAACACTGTACTACACCATGAGGAGTTGTTTTCCTTATTACATGTGTGATGACCAATGATGGATGATACCATGTAGAGATTGTTTCGGCAGGTTGATGTGCATGGTGGTGGATTTGTCCTCTCTGGGATTCAGCACTAATGTATGATCGCTGACACTGGGATTTGTTTGTCAAGCACTGACCATTTATCTTTGAGGAAGGACTGCACTTTATTGCCATTGATAGTTATATCTTTCGTGCACTGGACTTTAAACTTGATTCATCAATTAATAATATTTTTTTTCACATTTATGTTTCTTTATATCAATTTTTTTGCATTTTCAATTCATTTGTATTGGTGTTTCTGATCTACCGCTGCTCCATTAACATGTATTATCATTATTTTATTTGTCGTTGTATTCAGTAAAAGAAGCAAATGCATTTTAAATTGTGCAGGCAGAGCCATTAGAATGTGTACATAACGTTTCTTTACCAGGTACCACCAACAGCCCTCTTGCCCTAATTTACGCTGATGTAAGTACCCGCTTCTAGTGGGAGCCAAATACCATGAATTCACCAGCATATGTACACTACTATGCCTGACACTTCACCCCACATTCTTCCCAGATAAGCTAGGTACAACTTTAAAGGATAGTCCGTTGCTAACAATAAGGATTGTGTCTAATAAGTTTTCAAGCTTTACTTCACAACTTCAGGGTAGGTAACTTCAAAGAATTCAACTTCAGGGCATACAGTTTCAAGGCATACATTAAGTCATACAGCTTCTTACCCATAATAGTAGCGGTCATGGGCACTTTCCCAGACTGGGAAGTCTATTTCCTGTCCTCACTTCCCTCCTGTCCAGAGCACCAGGCCCTCTCCAGGTGTTCCTCAGCCAAGGAATACCAATTTCTGGGATTGCTACATCTCTAAAGAAATGGCCCCACCAAGTCCCATGGAGGCCAGCTCTGGAGCCTCACTCCTGTCCTGTGGAATCTCTGCCCAAATTCTTTAATGTAACACACAATTTATCTATAGGAAGGATGCCAACTAGTAAAGGAATCCCCTTGCATTCAGAACTGTAGCCCCAGAGTCCCGACCCCGCTTTACCTGAAGTACCCCCAAGATTTTCATTTAAAAAGGAA
This sequence comes from Aquarana catesbeiana, assembly GCF_042186555.1. NCBI lineage: Eukaryota > Metazoa > Chordata > Amphibia > Anura > Ranidae > Aquarana > Aquarana catesbeiana. The sequence continues at coordinate 35,608,194 of NC_133330.1, forward strand.
CCCTATATGTACCTTTTACCTGCAATTTTCCAGCCAATTTGGTTGTCCTAGCCAGTCTAGCTCAGTCCTGGAGCCTGGCCTGCATGTTGAGGCAGCCCCAGGGGGCTTGTAATGACAATTTGAGTTCATAGGAAAGTGGTAGAATGATGAGAGCGTCATACTGCTAGGAGAGAACTAGCAGTGCTGGAGGAAAGACAGGGCTGAAGCTTGGAGAGGGTAAATACAGCTTGGCAATATTTTTTTTTCTCATGTCGGTGGTTGGGGGTATAAAAAACATGGTTTTAAAAAATTTAAAAACTGTAGCTGCTGACCTTTACCAAACAGGTACTTACCCGCCCAGGAGTCAAGAGCTGTCTTCAAAGTAGCAGATCCTTCACTGGGCTTTGGATACCTGGCGGTGCCATCTTGGATGCGGGAGCTAGCTGGGACTTCATGATGTCTCCAATTTGGCTCCCCACTGTACATGCAGGAGATTGAGCAGCCTGTAAGACTGATGCTGCAGCCTCCAGGGACATGTGGCTTTAAGGAGCCTTAGACAGGTACCCCCTCCCTCTTGTGCTTTAAGTCAGCTGAGGGTCCACACAAAGAGGATACTGGCTAGTACTCTTAGAGCTTTGTCCAGGACTGTCTACTACTTTACAAAGGGACATTGCTCAGATCTGCAATCAGTTTGCTGCTGCTGTGAAGAAGACTGTATCTGCCTTCAAGGACATCAGTCAAGTTTCGCTAGATAAGGAAATTAAAATCCTTGGTGTGAATAGTTCAATTTGGAGTATTCTGCTATATCCTCTATTCTTTCCAAGTTCTCCAATAAAACAACAAAAAAAACCCCTCTAGACTGGTCATTGGAGACAACGAGCAGAAGTGTGTGTGTACATGGCTGTGTGAATCTACCTTGTGCTGTGGAGTAAAAGTGGGGTAGACCTGGGCAAAATACCAGTGGCTCCGGCGAGGGAGTTCTACATATGTGTGTACATACCAGGACCTGTGTAGACAGGAGCAAGTTAACCTACCAGCATGTCTTGGGAGTGGGGAAGCAAACTAGAGAAACTGGAGGAAACCCATGCAAGCATAGGAAGAACATGCAAACTCCATGCAGATAGTGTATGCTAACTTTTTTTTTTTTTTGTAAGATTTTATTTATATAAAATGTTATGTAATTGTACACAAAAAAACAGAGAGACAGAGAAACGAGTTGCCTAGCAGGGCAGCGCAACACAACAAGAACAGCAAATCCAGTGTCTAAGATGCTAAAGCAACACAGAGTACATATGGCATAGACAACGTGCAAGAGTATTATATAGAGTGTATCTGAGAACATTAAGAGGAAGCCATACCCTACCCACTGAGGGTAGCCAATAGAATTAGCTGGAATTTTCTGGAAGCGGTGGGGCCAAGTATATAAAGGGCCTAGCATCCCAGGAATCTTATTGCTGGTCAAAGGATCAGTTTAGGAAGAGCTAATCGTGTGCACTTTATGTGGTGTGTCACCTTTGCATCAAAGTGGGACTTTTTGCTATGAAGTTGATGTAATGTAATTTGCTTGAGTCATTAAGGCTAAGCAATTTGGTGAATGATAAATGTGATTTGATATGGAATAGTAATATGGTTATGAAAAGCTATACTCATTATACTGCGGCACGTCGGCTCATTCCCGCGAATTGCTGTAGCTGTATGTCGGTCCGTTTTACAGCTATAGCAGGTGCGTGCGCGCCCGCTGCACGGCAGGGGAACTGATGCGCATGGCCAGTGGCCGCAATGTCTGCCGGCCACCCACAATCGCTCCACAGAGATCCAGAATGGGGATCTGTCAATGTAAACAAACAGATCCCTGTTCTGACCGAGCAGTACAGAGTGATCGCCTGTTCCTAGTGATCGGGAACGGCGATTTCTCTCTACTCCCAGTCAGTCCTCTCCCCCCACAGTTAGAAACACCTCCCAGGGAACACATTTAAGCCCTTGATCGCCCCCTAGTGTTAACCTCTGCCTTGCCAGTGTCATTTATACAGTAATCAGTGCATTTTTATAGCACTGATTATTGTATAAATGTCACTGGTCCCAAAAAACTGTCACTGGTGTCAAAAGTGTCCGATCTGTCCGCCTCAATGTCGCAGTTCCCACTAAAAATCGCTGATCACCGCCATTACTAGTAAAAAAAAAAAATAATAATAAAAATGCCATAAATCTATTCCCTATTTTGTAGACACTATAATGTTTGCGCAAACCAATTAATATACGCTTGCGATTTTTTTTTACCAAAAATATGTACAAGAATACATATACATGGCCTAAACTGATGAAGTAATTTGTTTTCTTAATTTTTTTTTGGATATTTATTATAGCAAAAATTTAAAAAATATTGCTTTTTTTTTTTCAAAATTGTCGGTCTTTTTTTTGTTTATAGCGCAAAAAATAAAATTCGCAGAGGTGATCAAATACCCCGTCAAAAAAAGCTCTATTTGTGGGAAGAAAAGACATCAATTTTGTTTGGGTACAGTGTCGCAGGACCACGCAATTGTCAGTTAAACCACTTGCCGCCCACCATATAGCAGAATGACGTCGGCAAAGTGGTTTCAATATCCTGACTGGACGTCATATGACGTCCTCAGGATATTGAGCCGCTGCGCGCCCCCGGGGGCGCGCATCGCGGCGATCGTTGTTGCGGGGTGTCAGTCTGACACCCCGCAACACCGATCTAGGTAAAGAGTCTTTGACGGAGACTCTTTACCACGTGATCAGCCGTGTCCAATCACGGCTGATCACGATGTAAATAGGAAGAGCCGGTGATCGGCTTTTCCTCACTCGCGTCTGACAGACGCGAGTAGAGGAGAGCCGATCGGCTGCTCTCCTGACAGGGGGGGTCTGTGCTGATTGTTTATCAGCACAGCCCCCCCTCGGATCCTACCCAGGACCACCAGGTATGCCCCCTAGACCCCCAGGGAAATACTGATCTGTGCAAAGGCAGCTGCCAATCAATGCCCAGGCAGCTGCCAATCAGTGCCCATTCCCATGCCTACCACTGCCAGTGCCACCAGGGATGCCCATCAGTGCCGCGTATCAGTGCCCATCAGTGCCACGTATCAGTGCCCATCAGTGCCACGTATCAGTGCCCAGCAGTGCTGCCTATCAGTGCCCAGCAGTGCCGCCTATCAGTGCCCATCAGTGCCACCCATAAGAACCCATCTGTGCAGCCTTTCAGTGCCCATAGGTGTTGCCTAACAGTGCCCATCAGTGCCCACCAGTGCTACCCAGTGCCACCCATAAGTGCCCATGAGTGCCGCCTATCAATGCCCATCAGTGCTGCATATCAGTGCCACCCATCAGTGCCGCCTACCAGTGCCCATCAGTGCCGCATATCAGTGCCCATCGTCAGTGCCCGCTCATTGGTGCCACCTCATCGCTGCCGCCTTATCAGCGCCCGTCAGTGCCGCCTTATCAGTGCCCATCAGTGAAGGAGAAAACTTACTTATTTACAAAATTTTTAAACAAAAACAAAAGCAAAACTTATATTTTTTCCAGAATTTTCGGTCTTTTTTTATCTGTTTCGCAAAAAAAAAAAACGCAGAGGTGATCAAATACCACCAAAAGAAAGCTCTATTTGTGGGAACAAAATGATAAAAATTTAGTTTGGGTACAGTGTTGTATGACAGCGCAATTGTCATTCAAACTGCGACAGCACTGAAAGCTGAAAATTGGTCTGGGCAGGAAGGTGTCTAAGTGCCCTGTATTGAAGTGGTTAAAGCGACGCAGTGCCGTATCGCAAAAAATGGATCATAGAATAATATACAAACAAATGATAATACAAAACTGAATGACCAGGTGTAAAAAATGAAATAAAAAGATTTTTTAGCCCTATGAAGGGAAAAAATAAAATATAAAAATACTAACCACCAACGTGAAAGTACAAAGTGTTGTAAGTGAATACAAATCAATTGGAAAAAGTCATGTTATATAAAAGGAAACAAAGTCCATATAGGATTCTTAAAATAAATGTGCAAAAAAAATCAGCTGATTGACATCACTGGAACCACACTGGAAACACGGTAAGAAAAGATATTTGCAGACAACCACCACCACCGACTGTGCAAAGGCTTACCGGAATGTATGGACTTAAAGGGATATAATACCTCTTAAGTCATGTAGGCTTATGGTGTTAATCACCGTATATATGGAGATGTGACATCTATGATCGCTATCCAAGATCAAGACCGAACACTCCTCATCAACAGATTCCCTGTATGATGTGCAGATATAGTTTTCATGGATGGAGAGAGGACCACAACGAGTCTCGGTATTCACACGGTGTAACCAAAAAATGAAAAAAGGTTATAGTGTGATATGAAAGGAATAAAAAAATCGCAAAAACACTCACATTTCTCATGGAGATGAATGCATTTGCAAAGGACAATATGGAATGGCGCAATGATGTTGACATGACACGACCCAACGCGTTTCGTCTACACAGACATCATCTGGAGTATCACAAAAAAATGGCCTGGTCATTAAGGGGGAAAATCTTCCGGTCCCTGAGTGGTTAAAGTCACACATGCCAGTGCAGACTATGTGATCTAATCCAAAAGTAGGTCCATTCATTTCAAGAATGATAATCAGTATAGTAGTCAGAAGAATAGAGGCGGTTGCAGCTTAGATGGACTTCCAATCTTCTCTGGGTTTCCTCTACTCTTGTCAGGAGGACTGTGACAAGCAGAAGTACTTTTCTGCAGATAAAACACGCTCCTTGTTTATTTCACGCCGGTTGCACACTGCACTGTCTGGTTTGTCTGAAAGTCTGAAAGTGATTTTATAAGTGTAGAGCGTGTGTAGAGGGGACCTCTCGAGGGTAGAAATTATAAATAGATGTCTGTATTTACAGGAATATAATGCTAATTACTACGTTCATTTTTCCACACATATTTCTGGCAGAAATTAAATTTAGCAATAGTGGTGCTGGTATAACAATACATCTAAATATAGTCAGACAGGGAGAGGTACAACAAATAAACCACAAAGCTATCATTATTGTGAACTAGTCATGTGAAAAATATTTAGGATATTACTGCTGACCTCTCCTTCTGAAAATGCTACTTGCCTGGATTTGAGGAGGACACTTCAATATTTTGAGTCCCTCTAGCTGCAAAGCAGGTACAGAGCTAAGGAATTTCTTTTGCTTCATACTACTGTATACATGTTTGGGTTTGAGACTCTGACTCAAATTAATAAACCAGACATAGCCAGGCCATTTTGTTTTTTTTTTTTTTTGCTTTTGTAGAACCTCTCTGACCCACAAAGCATAGGAGGTACCTTAGAGGCAGGGTGGGCTAGCATTTCAATTCAGGATCAAGTTGTATACTGCAATAGTTAAGCAATGTAAACAGATGTGTACCATTCACTTTTCAATGCAAAAAATGTTTATTCACTTTAATGCAACACTCCTGGGAGAGAGAGTTAGGGCACAGGACAACAATCGACCTGGCACTGGCAGACATTAGTTGAGGGATAAAAAGTACATACAGCATTCACAGCAGTGGCGGCCCCTCATACGGGGTGCAGGGGCGCCGACCCCCTAATTTATGTGCACAGCCCCCCTACTTTATTCACACAGCCCCCAATATACATGCAGGGCGCCAGACGCATGGATTTCAATGGGGTTTTTTTTAACCACTTGACCACTGGGCACTTAAACCCCCTTCCTAACCAGACCAATTTTCAGCTTTCGGTGCTCTCACAATTTGAATGACAATTACTCAGTCATACAACACTTTACCCATATGAAATTTTTATCTTTTTTTTCACACAAATAGAGCTTTCTTTTGGTGGTATTTAATCACCGTTGGGTTTTTTATTTTTTGCGCTATAAAAGAAAAAAGACTGAAAATTTGGTAAAAAAATGAATTTTTCTTTGTTTCTGTTATAAAATTTAGCAAATTAGTAATTTTTCTTCGTAAATTTTGGCCAAAATTTATACCGCTACATATCTTTGGTAAAAATAAGTACAACTTGGTGTATATTATTTGGTCTTTGTGAATGTTAGAGAGTCCAAAAACTACGGTGCCAATATCTGAAAATTGATCACACCTGAATTACTGACGGCCTATCTCATTTCTTGAGACCCTAACATGCCAGAAAAGTACAAATACCCCTCAAATGACCCCTTTTTGGAAAGAAGACATTCCAAGGTATTTAGAAAGATGCATGGTGAGTTTTTTTGAAATTGTCATCTTTTCCCACAATTCTTTGCAAAATTAAGATTTTTTTTTTCTTTTTTTTTTTTTTTCACAAAATTGTCATATTAGAAGGTTATTTCTCACACACAGCATATGCATACCACAAATTACACCCCAAAACACATTCTGCTATTACTCCCGAGTATGGCGATACCACATGTGTGAGACTTTTACACAGCGTGGCCACATACAGAGGCCCAACATGCAGGGGAGCACCTCCAGGCGTTCTGGAGCGCCCAGGCCAATTCTGACATTACTCTCCTACATGTAAAAATCATAATTTATTTGCTAGAAAATTACATAGAACCCCAAAACATTATATATATATTTTTTTTAGCAAAGACCCTAGAGAATACAATGGCGGTTGTTGCAACTTTTTATCTCGCACGGTATTTGTGCAGCAATTTTTCGAACGCGTTTTTTTGGGGAAAGAAACAGTTTTGTGCTTTAAAAAAAAACAAAACAGTAAAGTTAGCCCAATGTTTTTGCATAATGTGAAAGATGAAGTTACGCCGAGTAAATAGATACCCAACATGTCACCCTTCAAAATTGCACACTCTCGTGGAATGGTGCCAAACATCGCTACTTAAAAATCTCCATAGGTGACGCTTTAAAATTTTTTCCTGGTTACATGTTTTGAGTTACAGAGGAGGTCTAGGGCCAAAATTATTGCTCTCGCTCTACCGATCGCAGCGATACCTCACATGTGTGGTTTGAACACCGTTTTCATATGTGGGCGGGACTTACGTATGTGTTCGCTTCTGCATGCGAGCACACGGACATGGGCGCTTTAAATTTTTTTTTTTTTTTTTTTTTATTGTTTATTTTATTTTATTTATTTTAGTTTGACACTTTTTCCCCCCCAAAAAATTTTTTGATCACTTTTATTTCTATTACAAGGAATGTAAACATCCTTGTAATAGGAATATGGCATGACAGGTCCTCTTTACAGTGAGATATGGGGTCAATAAGACCCCACATCTCACCTCTAGGCTGGGAAGCCTGAAATAATAATAAAAAAAAAACGATCTTGGCTTCGATCGTAGCGGTGAGTCGGTAGAAGCACCGGAGGGTGGCGGGAAGGGGGGGGTGTCCCCTCTCGCCTCCCATAAGAATGATCAAGCAGTGGAACAGCAGCTATGATCATTCCTATGGTGTAGGAAATCGCTGGCTGAAAAAGCTGATATCTGAATGATGCCTGTAGCTGCACCCATCATTCAGATATACCCGCTCAAAGTCAAGGACGTCATATGACTGTGGGCGGGAACTGGTTAAAAATTGCGGAGTATTGCGGGCTATTGCAGAGTATTGCGGGGTATATTGCAGAGTATTGCGGGGTATATTGCAGAGTATTGCGGGGTATATTGCAGAGTATTGCAGGGTATATTGCAGAGTAGTGCCCGCGTATATTGCAGAGTAGTGCCCGGGTATATTGCAGAGTAGTGCCCGGGTATATTGCAGAGTAGTGCCCGGGTATATTGCAGAGTAGTGCCGGGTATAATGCAGAGTAGTGCCGGGTATTATGCAGAGTATTGCAGGGTGTTATGCAGAGTATTGCAGGGTGTTATGCAGAGTATTGCAGGGTATAGTGCAGAGTATTGCAGGGTGTTATGCAGAGTATTGCAGGGTGTTATGCAGAGTATTGCAGGGTGTTATGCAGAGTATTGCAGGGTATAAAGCAGAGTATTGCAGGGTGTTATGCAGAGTATTGCAGGGTATAAAGCAGAGTATTGCAGGGTGTTATGCAGAGTATTGCAGGGTGTTATGCAGAGTATTGCAGGGTATAAAGCAGAGTATTGCAGGGTGTTATGCAGAGTATTGCAGGGTGTTATGCAGAGTATTGCAGGGTATAAAGCAGAGTATTGCAGGGTGTTATGCAGAGTATTGCAGGGTATTATGCAGAGTATTGCGGGGTGTTATGCAGAGTATTGCGGGGTATTATGCAGAGTATTGCAGGGTGTTATGCAGAGTATTGCAGGGTGTTATGCAGAGTATTGCAGGGTATAAAGCAGAGTATTGCAGGGTGTTATGCAGAGTATTGCAGGGTATAAAGCAGAGTATTGCAGGGTGTTATGCAGAGTATTGCAGGGTGTTATGCAGAGTATTGCAGGGTTGGCTGAGCATTGAGGGATGGATGGATGTGACTGCAAATGTCACTGAGCACCGCTGTGGGCACTACACATGCAGCCCACAGCGGTGCTGCCATCCGATCCCTCCCCCTCTCCCCTCGCACTGTACCGATCGGTACAGAGAGGGGAGGGAGGAACCGGCGTCATGAGATGACGCCGGTCTGTTGACATGTGATCGCTCCGTCATTTGACGGAGCGATCACATGGTAAACGGCCGCGATCAGCGGCCGTTTACCGTGATCCGTGATGCGCCAGGTCCTCTGGACCCGGCGGTCACGGAAGTTCTCGGGTGCGCGCCCCAGGGGGCGCGCGAGAGCAGTATTCTGGGAGGACGTCCATGGACGTCCACCCAGAACTAGCCGACCGCCCTGTTGCCGTCTTTCGGCTATGGCCCGGTCGGCAAGTGGTTAAGCACATGATTAAAGCCTGAGGCTCTAATTGGCTTCAAAAAAGGGTGGGCTCGGGGAGCAGAGCACTGCGCCTAGGAGGGGGCCATGGGCCATCCCAACCCCCCCCCCCAAGAAAATTGAGCACCAGTCGCCATTGATTCACAGATAGAGGACTTTGAAGCCACCCTGGCATTCTATAGAATCCTCATTGCAAGGCATGTCATTTCAGCTAAAGGCTATTTTGTAAGAGACCACCACACTTCAAATGAGGAACAAGTTTCACCCAGCTTCTCAGGTTCCCTAATTAGGCTGAAGTTCCTTCATGCTTTTTCTATTCCATTATTCAATATTATTATTATTATTATTATTATTATACAGTATTTATATAGCGCCAACAGTTTACGTAGCGCTTTACAACTTGAGGGTAGACAGTACAAGTACAATACAATTTGATACAGTAGGAATCAGAGGGCCCTGCTCCTTAGAGCTTACAATCTAAGAGGGGAGGTCAAGAGATACAAGAGGTAATAACTGTGGGTGATGTGCTGATTGAGAAGATAAATGTACAGTTGTTAGGTGGGGGCCAGATAGGCTTCTCTGAAGAGATGAGTTTTCAGGGATCGTCTGAAAGTGGATAAAGTAGGAGAAAAACGGACGGATTGGGGTAGAGCATTCCAGAGGATGGGGGAGGCTCTGGAGAAGTCCTGAAGGCGAGCATGGGATGAGGTGACAAGGGAGTTTGAGAGCAGGAGGTCTTGGGAGGAGCGAAGAGAACGATTAGGTTGGTATTTTGTGACTAGGTTAGAGATGTAGCTAGGGGCCAAGTTGTGGATGGCTTTGTAAGTTATAGTTAGTATCTTGAATTTAATTCGGTGACTGAGTGGCAGCCAATGGAGGGATTGGCAGAGGGGTGTAGCAGACGCTGAGCGGTTTGTGTGGTGGATGAGCCTGGCCCCAGCGTTCATGATGGACTGAAGTGGGGATAGCCTATTTAGAGGTAAACCAATGAGGAGGGAGTTGCAGTAGTCAAGGCGGGAGATGACCAGGGAGTGGATTAGAAGCTTTGTGGTGTCAATGGTTAGGAAGGGGCGTATCTTGGAGATGTTGCGAAGACAGAGGCGGCAAGCTTTGGATAGTGATAGAATGTGGGGTCGAAAGGTTAGTTCAGGGTCCAGGATTACACCTAGGACCTTGGCGTGGGGAGATGGGTTGATAGTTGAGCCGTTGATCTTGACAGGGAGATCAGGGGAAGTGGCACCTGAGGGAGGAAATATCATGAGCTCGGTTTTGGATAGGTTGAGTTTGAGAAAGTGATGTGACATCCAGGCTGATATGTCTGCTAATAAGTTGGTAATGCGTGAGGAGACAGATGGAGAGAGCTGGGGGGTGGAGAGATAGATTTGGGTGTCATCAGCGTAGAGATGATATTTAAAGCCGTGGGAGGCAATCAACTGACCCAAGAAGGTGGTGTAGATTGAGAAAAGGAGAGGTCCGAGAACAGAACCTTGGGGGACCCCAACGGAAAAAGGAAGAGGAGAGGAGGAAGTAGAGTTGTAAGTGACACTGAAGGAGCGGTGGGATAGGTAGGATGAGAACCAGCGAAGAGTGCAGTCACGGAGACCAAAGGAGTGGAGTTTTTCGAGGAGGAGTGGGTGGTCCACTGTGTCAAAGGCAGCAGAGAGATCCAGGAGAAGTAGTACAGAATAGTGTCCATTGGCTTTAGCCATTAGTAGGTCATTTGAGAGTTTAAGGAGAGCAGTTTCCGTGGAGTGTTGAGGGCGAAAACCGGACTGAAGGGGATCAAGAAGTTATTCATGGTCAGATGGTCACTTAATCGGTTGTAGACCAGTCTTTCAAGAAGTTTGGAGGAGAAGGAGAGTAAGGAGATGGGACGTAAGTTGTTGAGATTGGTGGGATCCAGTGAGGGCTTTTTTAGTATGGGGGTGACTAGTGCATGTTTTAGAGAGTTTGGGAAGATGCCACAAGAGAGGGAGAGGTTGAAAATGTGAGTTAGAGAGCGTAGAATCGAGTCAGAGGGTGAGCGTAGCATTTGCGAGGGAACAGGATCCAGGGGGCAAGTGGTTAGATGAGTGCTAGATAAAAGTTTAGCAACCTCAGTAGTAGTAGCAGGGTTGAATGAGGGAAGTAATGACTGTATCTGTGGACATGGGGTGTTGCATGGGGGAGGTTTTTGCGCATTGGCGATCTCCTCATGAATTGTATCAATCTTAGTTTTGAAGTGATTGGCAATCTCCTGGGCGGTGATTGAGTTGGTGGGTGGAGGCAGTGGAGGACAGAGTAGAGTGTTGAAGGTAGAGAAGAGTTGACGTGGACTGGATGAGAAGGTGTTGATGAGTGTGATAAAGTAGGTCTGTTTGGCAGTGTGAAGGCAGGAGTAGTATTTTAGGAGGGCAGATTTATATTGTGTGAAGTCTTCCTGGGTCTTAGTCTTATGCCACAGGCGCTCAAGAGCGCGGCTACGTTTTCTGAGACTTCTGGTGTCATCTGTTTGCCAGGGTTGTAGCAGTCGGGGCCTAATTCTGCGTGTAGTGAGGGGGGCCAGCTTGTCTAGGGAGGAGGACAGTGAGCTGTTGTAAATGAAAGTAGCTAGGTTGGGGCAGGACAGGGGGGAGATTTTGTCATAGAGGTGATCAGTAGCAGAGTAGAGAAGAGAAGGGTTGAGGTGGCGAAGGTTTCTGCGTGTAACTGTTGGGCGGTTGGAGGGAGAAGAGGTGGAAGACAAGGAGAGAGCAAAACTAATGAGGTGGTGATCAGAGAGTGGGAATGGATTGTTGGAAAGGTTGCACGGAGTGCACAGATAGGAGAAGGCAAGGTCAAGGGTGTTGCCGTTGGAGTGGGTAGGAGCCTGTATCCATTGCTTCAGGTCAAGCGATGAGGTTAGACTGAGAAGTTTAGAAGTAATAGTAGTGTTAGTGTTGACAGGGATGTTGAAGTCCCCAAGAATAATTGTGGGGATTTCAGAAGAGAGAAAGTAGGGTAGCCAGGCAGAGAAGTCATCAAGAAAGGCTGATACCGGTCCAGGGGGCCGGTAGATGACAGCAATTCTTAGAGAAATGGGAGAGAAAAGACGAATGCAATGTGCCTCAAAAGAGGAGAGTGTCAGAGAGGGAGGTGGGTGAAGAACCTGATAGGTGCTGCATGGGGCTAGAAGGATTCCCACTCCACCTCCCTTCCGTCCACTTGGTCTGGGGGAGTGAGTCCAAAGAAGGCCCCCATGGGAGAGGGAAGCAGGAGAAATAGTATCCGATTCATGAAGCCAGGTTTCAGTAATGGCAAGTAGGTTAAAGGAATTTGTGATGAAGAGGTCGTGGAGGGCGGTGAGTTTGTTGCAGACAGAACGTGCATTCCACAGGGCACAGGAAAAGGGGGGGCTGGTTTTGGAAAGAGGAATATGGACCAAGTTCTGTGGGTTGCGGCTCCTGCCAGAGGGTGTAGGGGGATGGGAGCGTTGGGCAAAGACAGATGATGGTGGCCCAGGGTTTGGGGATATGTCACCAGAGATTAGGAGAAGCAGGAGGGTGAGGGAGGTAATGTGGGACTGTGATTTATGTGAAGGGGCATGTCTCAGAGTACTGGAGGTTTTATCAGTGTATGGATGTAGAATGAGCGAGAGTTGGTAAGAGCAGTAGTAGGGGGAAGACAGAAGGCAGGGTGATATGTATAAGCAGGCGGGTGGAGAGGGGGGGTGAAGGTAAGAGAGTTTGAGGAGAGAGGACAGGAGTGTCAGAAGCAGTGGTAGAGAGTGCATGTTACAGAGTGGAAGGAGAGCTTAATAGAGAGACAGGGTCACCTGCAGTCTGTTAGCTGCTTTCCAGTGCAGATTGCTGTATTTGTTTGCTTCGTGCAATCACTGAAGTGCAGAGAATGAAGTGCATATCACTTGTAGAAAGAATCACTTAGAGATAGAAGCCTTAACGATAGAAGCCCCTGCAATGTGCTACCCCAGCAATGTGCTACCCCCTTAAGGATGCTCAAATATATACTGTTATAAGGGTGGGGTTGAAGTTCGTTAATTAATCATGAGTAACTATAAGAGTGCCTAGCAATCAAAGTGAACTTTTTGCTTCAAAAGTCAGAATAGCAAGAGGCCAAGACAAGATCAACACATAAAATATTCTAGGCCTCCAATCCAGGCTTCTATCCAGGCACATGACAAGCCTCCTCAGGCAACAGGCCTGAGAGGATCCTGCATCCTCTCCATCTAGAACCCAGGCAGGATCCCTGATCACCACCCCTGAATATTTATACCCTCAGCCTACACCACTGTGGTTGGCCAGGGAGGTATAAATATTCCAAACTCTGCTAAGTGCATCCTCCCATACTCTTGCCAGGGAAACTCCCCAGCAGTAGGCAGAAGCTAACAATAACCAGAGCTCAGGGGAGACTCAAGAAAACTAAACTGTTAAACTAGCTCAGGCTGACTACAGCCTGGCAAATACTAAGTTTAAATAGAGACACTTAAGGCAGGATTGCCACACTTTCTAAACTCCATTTGGTTAATACGTGTGACATTATGTGCCATATAGTAAGCTGTTCCTTTAGGAGGTCTAAAATGACCATCACTGGTGACAAACCTGTTACTTTGGTTACATAGCCCAACCAATAAAGATACCCTGACAATCAACACACAATCGAACCTACAGTTCCCTGTAATAGAAGATGTATCATAAATGTCTCTCTGGTGGCCCGTGTCTCCTACCTCCCCTCTGTTCAAGCATTGAAGTCTTTATCAGTGTCTTTGTCATTAGATAATTCCAGGAGTATCAAATGAATGTGTCTCCTTTTGTGTGCTGTGTTTCAGTTCGCTAACTCCAACATTATTGCTGCGTCCTGTAGTGGCATAGTGGTCAGAGGAAGGAACACAGCACACAAAGACTTCCAACACTCATGAACTCATGAATGCCAAAGATTCTGACAGAGGCTGCAATGCTGGAACAGAGGGGATGTAGGTGGCACAGGCCACCAGAGAGGTCAGTTTAATTTCCCTTCTCTTCATGGTGTAAGAGGAGGTTAGTTTCTCTTTTAGGGTGGTTTCTGCCTTGGTGCCAGACAGTCTGGGTGGGACTTCTTTTCCTTGAGTGTAAAAAAGGGAGAAGAAGCTGCTAGGTAATGGTTTATAGGAAGAGCAGAAGCAGCTCCATTTGGTAGTGGTAAGAGAGCCATATGCGTCACCTAAGCGGGTCCCAGCTTGGGTCTGGTTCAATCAGTCAGGTAATTGGGAAAGACTGTGAGAGTAGCTGGTGTCCAGAACTCAGAACACTAATGTCCTGTACACACGGTTGGATTTTCCGACGGAAAATGTGTGATAGGACCTTGTTGTCGGAAACTCCGACCGTGTGTAGGCTCCATCACACATTTTCCATCGGATTTTCCGACACACAAAGTTTGAGAGCAGGCTATAAAATTTTCCGACAGCAAAATCCGTTGTCGGAATTTCCGATCGTCTGTACACAAATCCGACGCACAAAGTGCCACGCATGCTCAGAATAAATAAAGAGATGAAAGCTATTGGCCACTGCCCCGTTTATAATCCCGACGTCGGTGTTTTACGTCACCGCGTTCAGAATGATCGGATTTTCCGACAACTTTGTGTGACCGTGTGTATGCAAGACAAGTTTGAGCCAACATCCGTTGGAAAAAATCCTAGGATTTTGTTGTTGGAATGTCCGATCAATGTCCGACCGTGTGTACGGGGCATAACAGCTAAATATCTCAGTGAAGGGCAATATGTTCATATGGAGAGAGCTGTTATGACCAGCCACAATGGGGCACTACAGGGAAGGTGTAGATTCGATTTTAAGGTTTGAAAGACTGTTAAAGTAATCCTTCTGTATTCATCTGAGTAAGCGTGGCATATATGGCTCTAGACATTCATGAAAAGCACCTGTCATGGACGATGGGGATCCAAGGACAAAAGGTAGATTACACGAAGAAAAGAGTGTTTGCTAGATGCCAATAAAACAAGCTAAGCCTCATTGAACAACTGAGCTATAGTTTTAGTTGGGAACTGAGCTATAGTTTAAGCCAAGACGACCTCCTAAGGTTACGAGTAACATAAGACCTTGAAAATTAAGGTTGAGTGTGAGATCATTGACTCAAAAACTGTTTCTGTGTCCTCAAAAGAACCTTTAGATGGAAACATTTATGGTGACATTTTTGACAGTGTGACAATAATATATTTACTGTGGTACCAGTGGTGATCTGCCAGAGGAATTTACCATGGCATCAACATACATATTATATGGTGAAAATGATGGGGCATGTTTTCTGCAGCATATCCACCGAGGACGTGCGTGTGCACAAACCAGTTGGGTGGGGCCTTACGCACTGACGTCACGCTGCCGCTTCTGGTTTCTGGAATCCATATAATGGTTTACATGGCTCATTTTAAGAAATTAATACTTTATCTTTGGGCTCTGTGTGGTGAGTGTTTTCTGCACAGGGCCCCGTTTTGGACGGAAACGATCTGGAGTAGGGATTTGGGGGTGGATACCATGTGCTTGTATGAATGGCTGATATTATATGCTAGTGCACATTAACTGTCTGGTGAGTGCACAAGGGTGAACAATCACAGCACTTTGGTTGCACAGTGAATGAATTACGACACTGGGAGTCATTATCACCGAAGGTCTCAAGTGGATTCCTTAAATGACCTTGGGACTTTTGGATTTTGGAAGAGCACTAGCCCTTTATGGTTATTTTTCTTGCACATAATACGTTTCCTGTATATTGTTATTTACAGTCATATACTGATGCACTTTAATGTTTATGCATTGAAATTTTATGCATTTTATTATTCTATTTATATCAAAATTTTAATGCACTTTACGTTGAAGCACTTCGCTTTTTTTGGTTCATGTTTTCTGCATCAGTGATCTTGGTATCAGGGTCAAGATATGAATCCACAACCTCTGCTGCATCTGGCAGCAGATCTTTTTGCTGAGCCACCTGAGATGCTGGACAGTGCCTTGTCTGATTACTTGGACAAACCTAAATTCAGTCTGGTTTCTGGTTGAACCTTAAACTCCTCCCTTGAACTTCCGATTTGAGCCATGCCTTTTGCACTTCCTGTTTGCCAGATTATTGTGCCCTCTTCAGCAAATATCTCGCTCTTGTCACTCCTGCTGCCATCCATATCTTCGCTACCACTCATTACCAACCTTTAGCTTGTTCTTTGACTATGCTTCTGCTTGATCCCAGCCTCCAACCACTTGTTACCAACCTTGGTTTGTTTACTGACTACGCTTCTGCTTGATTCCTACCCACTATATCTGCTACTCACTTCGGTTTGCTCACCTCCTGATGGGGCATTCCTGAGGACCGCATTCCTGGTTCCAACACACAGCAAAACCCATCTCCACCATAAACCCCGATAGCAAGCAATGGAGCTGCAAGCTTGAAAATGACTTGCTAAGCTATTGCTACACTTGCCAGGCTTCACAAGTTTGTTGTACAATTGCGGCAAATCCACATTGAATGACTCCAGTTAAACTTTCTTGGCAAACATTCTGCAAATCTGCTGCAAATTCTGGTTCTGTTATGCTGTGCAATAGTCATCCCGCCACAGGGGTCACCATGACTTGCAGAGCTCTTTCTGTAGACCCACCACTGCAACTTTGCTCTTGCTAGAGACTCACCACGCAAATTTGCTACGAATTGGGAAAGTCAACTAGAGCTTGTGCTCCAAGTGCTCTGCAAGTGTACAACTTGCCAGTGAAAATGTGCAGCAAGTTAACAAGACTTACAATTCAACACTGCCACAAATTTGTGGCAAGTTAACCATGCTATCTGGGAGGGGTTCTGGTGCTTAGACTCTGCATCTTGGATGAACCTACGTCATCTGCCAGGGTGACCTGCCCGTGTACTTTTCCTGCTGGTCCCTTCTACTGCTATAGCTATTGGTTTCCTGATCGTGACACTGGGCATTTTCAGAAGGTCACTAATCTCCGATACATTGGGCTGCAATTGTCACTTAACTGGCAAAATTTATGTTTATGAGAGATGCTATAAGAATTCCTGAAGATCCTTGGAAAATGTTCTGGAGATTTACGGTAAAAATATGTGTTCTTTAGTCCAGTGAATGCCCTTGGTACCTATAAATAAGGCAAGTGTACAGAATTACATTCTGCACATAATTTCACTGCACAGACCATATTAGGAGAAATTAAAATCCCACATGTGTCTATATTAGCCGCCCTTATCTGCAGGAGTTCAGTCTTCGCAGCTGTCTGCTGGCCCGTGTTTCCATTGTGATGTCATCATACTACACACCTCTGTCTTCTGACTTAGAAAGAGACACAAAGAGACACAGGGGCCGTGGGAAGCCAGATCCTTATTGTTTCTGGCAAAGTAGAACCAGCATTGATGTGTTTTGTGTGAGAGACTAGGAGCCACAGAAGGTTATTCTGGAATAACAATAAATAAAAACACGCCTAGGCAGATAATTAGCACCACTCACTGGCTTGGCCTTCTTTCCCTCCGTGAATGAGTACAGAGAGTACTGGAATCCTGTACAATTGGAACAGATGATTGGCACTCCGCAGGGAGAACTGCTGCACAGTTCAGAAAAATGACAACTTTGCTGATTTGCGGCATCCAAAATGTGTTTTTGTGACGGTATAAAAACAAAGACTCTTCCAAAAATAAAGAATGAAGTCCATGCTAATGTCTATCGCAGACGTGAAAAGTATTTTCAAGTTCCTTACAGCTGGCAGTTGTATGTACTGTATGGCTGTCCATATGCATAGAAAACTGTTAAATATAAAAAGTGTGTGCAATATACTCTATGTTACTCAAATATGCTATGAATATATATACAGTAGTACCTTGATTTACGAGCATAATTCGTTCCAGAAGCATGCTTGTAATCCAAAGCACTCATATATCAAAGCAAGTTTCCCCATAAGAATCAATGAAAACTCAGATAATGCTCTCCAGTGCCACTGATGGTGTATGCAGTACCGCATGTGGCCAGAGGTGTGGGGGTGCTGGAGACACTCAGAAACAATCAGAGATGCACAGAGACCACTTGAAGACCACTCAGAGACCCTTGGGAACCAAGGGTCTCTGAGCGTCTCTGAGTGGTCTCCAAGCATCAACGGCGCCCCCGCACCCCTGGCCACACGTGGTACTGCATACACCAGAGGCTTGAATCCTGCTCATCTTGGGAGACAACGCTCGCAAATCGAGTCAGGACTTAAAAAGAAAAAATAGCTCATATTGTGTAATGCTCGAAAACCGCATTACTCGCAATCCGAGGTATTACTGTATATATATATATATATATATATATATATATATATATATATATATATATGTAGCACTTACCCCCGAAGAAGCTGCTGGTTTAGATTGGGCCTCGCCGTTACACTGTGTCCGTCACAGGGGGTCTCATTAAAAGAGAAGAGATTCAATGATGTCTTCACCAAACACTTAGTTACTTTATTTGTAATTCTTTTATTCTTCAATGTCAGGTAGAGGTATGGAGGGTTAGGGGGATTCAGGTACCTTGTATTGCAGATCAGGGTATTTTTTCTATCCAGAGGACAAACGGTTTCCTCAACTGGATATAGCATTCACCGGATAGATCTCTCTCACTGGCCTAGAAACCAGTGCAATGCTCGGACACAGTGTCTGCCACAGACTTGACGACAAACAATAATCGTTGCGATTGTTACACAATCCTCTGCCACAGGACGGTGTAACCAAACTTTTGCTAGATTTAAAGTTTAGCTGCACAGTACCAGTTTCTTTCAGCCGATCCGGCGATACTGTGAGACAGGTGATCCAGGTTGCATCCTTCAATTGAGTTTCCAGGCTCCTCCTGAGATACCAGCATACTTTGCTCGGTCACCTCCAGAAAAAGTCCTCCCCTGGTCTCCTCCACCCGATCGGCTTCTCCCCGTAGGCAAGACAGCTCAGGACCACCCTTTGGATCAGCAGGCCCAGAGCTCCTGGGCCTACTTCTGTAGTAGCAACGCTCTCGGGCCAGCCAGCCCCATGGCAGCAGAGCTTCCCTGGCCCCTCCTTGGGCCAGGAGGGCCTTCAGGTCAGGGACAACGATAAAAAGACCCCCCAAAATGGCACCTGTACCTTAAATACCCTTACCCAGAATGCACAGCGAGTGAACCATTCCCCCTGGGCTGTTTCTGAGTAAAAAGAGTACCCAATGCATCCAGCCTGTTGCATTTCCAACACTTACCAATGGCCACAGCGACACCCATGGTCAGGTGGAAACTGACACAACCCAGCTGAACTGATACAGAAACCAATAAATTTACCATAATTAGTCTGAGCTAAACTACAGCTTCAGACAAACTTAAATTTACACAGAGAACCTGTCCATCAGGAGCAGGGCGCTACATATGTGTGTATATATATATATATATATATATATATATATATATATATATATATATATATATATATATATATATATATACACACACACACTATATTGTCAAAAGTATTGGGACGCCTGCCTTTACACACACATGAACTTTAATAGCATCCCAGTCTTAGTCCGTAGGGTTCAGTATTGCGTTGGTCCACCCTTTGTAGCTATAACAGCTTCAACTCTTCTGGGAAGGCTGTCCACAAGGTTTAGGAGTATGTCTATCAGAATGTTTGACCATCCTTCCAGAAGCTTTTTTGTGAGGTCAGGCATTGATGTTGGACGAGAAGGCCTGGCACGCAGTCTCTGCTCGCATTCATCCCAAAGATGT
The DNA here is from genome assembly GCF_042186555.1 of Aquarana catesbeiana. NCBI lineage: Eukaryota > Metazoa > Chordata > Amphibia > Anura > Ranidae > Aquarana > Aquarana catesbeiana. The sequence continues at coordinate 35,627,681 of NC_133330.1, forward strand.
TCTATCGAGTTTAGGGCAGGACTCTGTGCAGGCCAGTCAAGTTCCCCCACCCCAAACTCGCTCATTCATGTCTTTATGGACCTTGCTTTGTGCACTGGTCCAAATCATTTGGTGGAGGGGGGATTATGGTATGGCATTGCTTTTCAGGGGTTGGGCTTGGCCCCTTAGTTCCAGTGAAACACCTTTGGGACTCCAATTAAATTCCCATTACTATGGTACCATAGAGTCTGGGCATGGTGTTACTTTTTTCAGTTATACTAGTGAATTATGGTCAGATGATCTCTGGTGTAGAGACTCTAATATGGTTTACATGTGGGGAAGAGATGGTGTTAGTGATAGTTTCTATCCCTGTTTGAAGAGGGTTGTTCCAGTTTGATGCAGATAGACTCTTTCACACGCCATGCAAATGAATTGTTTTCTGTGTGCAAATTGTGCATTTGATAATCCTCAAGACTTCTGAGCCTTGACCTGCAGAGTTCTCTCTCCTGCACAGGGTTATGGTTTTTTTCAGGCACTTGTTAGGTCTTCTCAATGAACAGACCTTTGCATTTCTCACCAAACTGCACTGAACATACCAGGCTATTTATTTTTAGATGTTGGTAGTTTAGTTAATCAAATGTTGTAAGCTGAAAATAATATTATAATGTTACGTACTAAAAGTTTATATAAAGTATATTTCCCATATCCCTGTATGTCGTGTTCCTTAGGATGCACATCTAATGCCCTGTACACACAACCGGTTTTGCCGTCGGAATAAACTCTGAAGGTTTTTCCGACGAAATTCCACTGAAGCTGTCTTGCATACACACGATCACACCAAATTCCGACCGTCAAGAACGCGGTGACATACAACACGTACGACGGCACTAGAAAAAGGAAGTTCAATAGCCAGCGCGCCACCCTTTGGGCTCCTTCTGCTAATCTCGTCGGAACAGCATACAGACAAGCGTTTTTTCCAATAGTAATTTGTTCCGTCGAAAAAAATATAGAACATGTTCTCTATCTAAGTCCGTCTGAATTTTCGACGGAAAAAGTCCGATGCGGCATACACGCGGTCGGAATATACGATGAAAAGCTCCCATCGGACTTTTTCTGACGGAAATTCCGACCGTGTGTACGCAGCATAAGAGTCTCTTAAAACTATCAATCCTCTCCACTGCCACCACCAATTGTGAAAGAGAGTTCTACATCCCTATTGCCCTGACAGTGAAAAACCCCCTTTGCAGTTTAAGGTTAAACCGCTTCTCTTCCAATCTCAATGTGTGGCCCCGTATCCTCTTACACTCCTTGTGACTGAATGTTTTTTTTCCTATGCTGGGATCACCATGGAGGTATTTGTAAATCACTAAATTTGCTAAATTCTACTAAATTCCATCTAGTTTGTCCCTCTATTTTTATTTGAGCTGGGCACACCTACACTAAGGGGCATAACATGCAGCGCCCTCTAGTGAAGCCCTTTTCAATCTTTTAAATCTGGAGGAACCCTTGAAATAACTTTCCAGGCTCAGGGAATCCCTACTAATAATTACTATATCTACAGCTCAGAGTACATTAGAATGATGGTCACTGAGAAAAATACTCCTTACATTTGTGGTCATTGGGAATAATTGCCCCTTACAGATAACTAAAAAGATCATGGGTGTCATTGGTTACTTATTTGAGAGGCAGAAATTGCCCATTGCTCAAGGAACCTCTAGCAACCCCTGGAGAAAACCTAGGGTTCTACAGAACCCTGGTTGAGAGAGGTTACTGTAGTGGATTCTTTATAGAAATATATGGACTTTGTTAGGCTGTTGTTCTGTCAAATTCTCCAACCCGTCAAAAACTTCCGGTTTATTTAAACCATCAGCAATTGGAGATTTTGACGAATTGCTGCTTGGACACAACACCAGTAACTGAATACAGTCCGGTACAGGAAGATATAGCTGTTTTGACAGCACAGTGGCTAACGGGGACAAAGTTGTTGCAGCCTTGGAGGCGGCCATATTGTTGGCTAGTATCGGTGCGGAGTAACAATCTCCGCTCATATCATGCACCGAACTGTAGTAAGTTGCCGGTGTTGTGTCCATACAGCAATTCGTCAAAATATCCAATTACTGATGGTTTAAAGAAACTGGAAGTGACGTGGTTGGCGTTTTTGATTGGTTTGGACAATTTGACAAAACACCGGCGACAACACTCAGCTTAAAAACATGGCTGTTCCCAGGATGGGGGTGATCCTAATCTATAGGTTAGCTATAATGGATGTTTAACGTCTTCTTTATAGCAACTGGTGACTGTGATTCCTTCCTGTTTTTGAACTCTCCTCAAAAGAAGATTATGAGCAGGGGCGGTCGGTCCATAAGGGGCTGGGCAAGGTAATGCGGAAGGGGCAGCTATGGATTGTATCGTCTTTGTGATCGCTGCAATTTCTTGTGTATTTATTTCGAATATATATACTGTATCTCTATATGTATGCGAGTGCGGACCTGGAAGGGCTTGTTTGCGCCCCCTCAAATATGTTTAGCACCAGCCGCCACTGAGTATGAGAATCTGTAGATGAAATTCAGTCAATAAAATATGGAACAACAAGCATGTAAAATAGGGAATGTATCATAATTTAAAATAATTGTTTAACATGTACTAACTGATAAAGCACTGCTACCTCCCTTTAAAGGCAGAAATACAAGCAGCTGTAGCTGATGTAGGCAGCGGGAGAGATGTAGGTCATTCACTGCCTTCGGGATGGTCACATCAAAGCTCAGTTCACATGTACTTGCCTAACTGTCCTTGTGGCTGTACATGGAACCCTCTGACAAATAAAGTCAATTACAGCTACACAGAAATTGTACACACTTGTAGATTCTAAAGACATAAGAACAGTGCAGTGATGGAGAGCAGTAACGTATGGAACCCACAGATGACCATACATTGGGAACGCTAGAATTCAGCTCTGGAGTGGGAGCTCCGTTACTTTAACCCAGGATATCTCAACTTGGGTTCCTCCAGAGGTTGCTAGGGGTTCCTTGAGCAATGGTCAGTTTCTGCCTCTCAGGTAAGTTCTCAATGACACCAATGATCTTTTAAGGCTATCTGTAAGTGGGTAATTCTTCTCAATAACCACAAGTGTGAGGAGCATTCTTCCCACTGACCATCACACCAATGTACAATGAGTTGTAGATTTTCAATTTTTAGCAGGGGTTCCCCCAAGACTGGAGAATTATTTTCAGGGTTCCTCTGTGTTGAAAAGGTTGAGAAAGGCTGCGTTAACCACTTGCCATCAATCATTAGGCCGTTTACAAAAGTCTTGGGTTTCAAGTGGTTAGAACAGCTGCAGCAATGAGTTTGGTGATAATACCGTAGCAAGTATTCATTGGTCAGCACAGCCATGTGACCATGCTGACCATTGAGAAGCGCATCTAAGGCTTCTTCTTCCAGTAAGGTGTCCTAGAATAAAGAAGTGCTTCTCTTTGGTCAACGCAGTCACATGTTTGCACTGACTAATGAGTGCTTGCCATTGCAAACTTTATGGTGGATAGTCACTCCGGGGCTGTGCATTGCAGTGTATGGACCGCTACACTGGCAGCATTGGACATCGCGGCCCCTATGTGCAGTGGGCTTCAAAGGAGGGACCAGGACATTTGGAGTTCAGCTTTTAATTTAAAGGATGAACTTACCCTCTTAAGGGTAATTAAATTAGTTAAATTAAAGGGAATAAAATACCTTGTTACCCTTAAGGGTGAACTTAAGGGTAACAAGGTATTTTATTCCCTTTAATTACATTTACAACATATTATTCCTCATAGAAGGAATGTTTGCTAAGCAAAGTCTGGATTAAAAAAATGATTTGGGATTTAGAATTTAGAATTGAAATATGCAGATTTTATTGTATGTAATTGTCTGTCTATTGTCATATTGTATTGGGTCTGGGGGAGCAGCATAGGGTTGCCACCTGTCTGGGATTCACCCGGACAGTCCAGGTTTCGAATCGTGTGTCCGGGTTTCAGACTGCCTGAAACCCGGACACAATATTCATAACGGACTGTGGCTCCCGAAATAACCAAGTACCACAGCTGCCGAGTGCATAGGGGTGCACCCCATCCCCATACACGGAGAGGAGAAGGGGTTGGATCTGCTCCTCCTCCTCCCACCCCTACCCCCAGGGCTGCCACCTCATCCCTTTAAACCCTAACACATATGAATTACACAGGTTCTGAGGCTAATTTAATGCAGATAAGGCACCAAGTGAATTTAATTACCACCTTAATCAGCCACAGAACCTGTGTAATTAATATGTGTTTGGTTTTAAAGGGATGAGGTGGCAACCCTACCTACCCCTCTGTCTGCCCACCCACACTCCAATCCTTGGCCTTCTGTGCCTCAGAAAAGGGATGTTGGAAACTTGAAGCTCAGGATCCGGCAGATACATCGTGGATGAAAGGTGTCGATGCCTCAGCCTCCATCCTCGGGTGAGTGAGCTCACCATCCAATGTCTGTCTGAAGTCTTCCCCCTCCCTTCTCTCTCCTGCCTCTGAGAGATTGAATACACTAAGGTAAGAGGGACTCAGATGTAAGGGGTGCCCTGTGGACTCTGATGTAAGGGGGGCTTTGGGAATCCTAATTTAAGGGGGAAGGCTGGAAACTCTGATGTAAGTGGGAGGTTTGGTGAGCAGAAACCTTCTTCCATCAGAGTTCTCCTTTACATCAGAGTCTCAAAATTTTTTTTGCCGTGTGCCACAAAAGTGTTCGGGTTTGGCTTGAAGAAAAGGTGGCAACCCTAGGAACAGCTATCGGGAATATCGACATGCAGTAACAGAGGAAACATTCCCCTGTACCGTAATTGCTGGAGAAGATGATTTAATACAACAGAAGTGCTCAGTCAGCCAGTCTCCACCTTGCTCTGTGGACGAACGCTGAGTACAGGCCAAGGAGCGACCCGATCGATAATCCTCTGAATCAAAACTAAAAACTAGATTAAAATTTAATTCCATCTTGAATGTAAATAAGCTACAACGCAAAGCAGATTTAGGAACAAAGTGACCGCAGGTACCCGGCGAGGAATTCGGGAACCAATAAAAAAGGGATTTTTTTTTTTCTACCTGTGATATAGTAGTGGAATTTAATAAACCAGAATGATTCCGGTTTATCCCTTTTCAACAAATAACTGGGATTATTTCCTTTCAGTAGTAACCCCTTCAGGACAGTTTGAGAAATATAATTCTTAACTTGAAATATATTTAAGTAACAGGGATAAACCATGATTAAAGGGAATATCCTTTCCCCACCTCCCTGTTATAAGCTTGACCCATAGATTTGCACACATCAACTGCAGTGACACATACTGGTGAAATCTGGTACTGCATGTCCTCCAGTCAAACATGCATACGGTATATTCTGGGAGGGGAGCAGGTTATATTCAAACAAGACAGATTTGAGTCTACAAAGTAAAAGTAACCAATTGCAGGGTGAGGATGTAAATTTTAGACGTGTGCGCCGTCAATAAATTTGTTTTGTTTCGTTGCGTTCCGTATTAAAATTAATTCGTAATTCGTGTCCGAAATTCGATTCGAATTCTTACGAAATACAAATTTTCGTTATTGTTACGAAAAGTTTACGAACCTAACGAAAGTTTTTTATGATAAATGTATCATTATGAGGGGCTCCCACCATCCCTGTGCTGTGCTGACTTCCTGGGTTTTTAACTTTTAGGTGTGTTAACTTTTCGTAACAATAACGAAAGTTCGTTATGATAAATTTAACCCGAAGTTCATAAACGAAATTTCGTATTTCGTACAAAATTCGTATGCATAAAAATTCGTATTTCGGATCCTCACAAATGTACGAATTTCCGATTTGTAGGAAACTATTCGCACATGTCTAGTAAATTTTGCTTACAGACAGAATGGGATAGGTGTGAGGTCACCCTTTGTGGTACTACAGCGGTAAGGGTGCCAGGTAGACATGTGCACTGCCGAAAAATTGGTTTGTTTTAGTTTCATTCGTCTTTTTGGGATTTTTTTCCGGGTCATTCGTTATGATCGCATTTCATAAATTCGAAAACTCGTAAATTCGAAAATAAGAAAGAGAATCCGAAAATTCAAAAGAATAACTAACTAATAATAACTAACTATTAAATTATAGGTATTGGAATTTCCTTTCAAATGGAACGGAACAAATAAATAATAAATTATAATAATAATAAAAAGTTTTTATTATTATTATTGTTATTTATTATTAATGAATATGTTACATTCCATTCGTTTAGATGCGGCATTCGTGATTTTGGATAATTCGTAACTTCGGATAAATTCGTATTTGTTACGTTCACTAACAGCCAAATTTAAAAGGGAAATCCAATACCTATAATTTAATAGTTAGTAGTAGTTATTATTAGTTAGTTATTATTTAATAGATTTTGGAATTTTCAGGTTTCCGGATTTTCACATTTTCCAATTTCGGAATTTTCAAATTTCCGAATTTACAAATATTCGGAAAAATATTTTGGATGTTTCCGAATTAACGAATTTTTCGAAATTCGATAAAAAACTAATCCAGAATGAAACGAATTGCACATGTCTAGTCCAGGTTTCTTTTTTTAAGTGAAGATCTCCTTTTAATATGCTTTCAATTTTGATTAAAACAAAACAGATCAACCCACAATTCCCAAATCAATTAACAAGATGATGGCCCCTCCCTACCTTGTGCAGTCACAGTTTAATTGCTGAAGCCCAATAGAAGTTTCTCCCCTTTTTTATCTCTTTATAGTCTTGTGCCCCCACATGTTTTACAATTTGTGCTTAAGAAATTATTATTAAAATACCTACTGTGAGTAAAAAATGTTGCTTCCTGCCCTCACACTGCGGTGCTCAATGCTGGCAGAGCTGAGTAACAGCCACACCCTTCATCACATTCTCACACAAACTTGTATTGCAGAGAACAAGAGGAGCGCGTCTGATGAGTTCTGTGCAAATCACCGGGTCTAAAGCCTAGAACAAACAGGCCGATTATTGGGCGGTTCAATAGAAACCGGCCGACATTTGGCCTGTGTGTACTGCAGCCGGCTTCTTTTGAAGGGGCGTGACTGAAAAAGGTCTGCCGATTGGCTCTCGATCAGCGCTCTCAGCTAATGGCTAATAGCTAATAGATCAGCGGGAAAGATCGCTGTACTAACATTGAATCCTAAACTCCTAAACTGTCAGGTTTTTTTTCGTTCAGCCCTGATGGGTTGAACGAAAAAAAACTAGTAGTGTGTACCAGGCTTAAAGTGGTTGTAAACCCTTGCAATCTACTTTTTGCTACAGGTAAGCTTATAATAAGAGACTTACCTGTAGCTACCCCGGATATCTCCTAAACCTGCATGGTTTAGCAGATATCCCCTGTATCTGCATGTGCCAACATCATCGGCACATGCGCACTAAAGAAATGGCACGTACAGGCAGTCCCCGAGTTACAACCATCCGACTTGCGAACGACTCCTATTTACGAACGAGAGGCCGCCGTTCTGCGCATGCGCGCCCACTGTTCTCTTCGGAAAACATCGGAAAGCGACGTCTGCGCATGCGCAGCTACTTGACAGAACATCAGATAACTACGTCTCTGCCGTTCTGCGCATGCGCTCCCGACTTACGAACATTTTCGACATAAGAACAAACCTACAATCCCTAACCCGTTCGTAACTCGGGGACTGCCTGTACGTGCCGTTTGCTTCAGTGAGTGTGCTGTTAACGTCTGTTTTTAAAGTCAGCAGCTACAAACACTGTAAGTAGACTTACCTCTCCTGGGTGCCCGCGATGTCGGCCGCCCCAGGTCGACCCGTCCCTCGGCTCTTGGGTCCCGGCACCGCCATCCTAAGTAAGGGAAACAGGCAGTGGAGCCTTGCGGCTTCACTGCCAGTTTCCTCCTGCACACGCGCGAGTGGCACTTTGTAAATGGGACGCGATGTGTTGTGGGACACACACAGTTCCCATAACATACCGCGCCCCATTCCCCAGAAGACAATGTCGGGAGCAGAAGACCGAAGATCACCGCGGTGTAGGAAGAGGCAGAATAGGAAGACTGCCTAGCAACAGCCATTTCACGTAAGTAAAAAAATTTATTTTTACTTTTTTTTTTCCCTCCATTTTTTTAGGTATTTTTTTGTGCAATTTTTTTTTCAGGGTGGACCTCCACTTTAATATAATGTCTAATTTGATTTATAACTCTTTCTGTGATTTTCATTGAGCTTTAAACTGAAAATAATATACATTGCTTAAGCTGGGTGTTTTTAGTTGGATTAAGCAACATTCCTGTGTCGATGGTACAAACTAGACAACTGTTACCCACATGAAACAATCAAATATACTGTGTATATATATATATATATATATATATATATATATATATATATATATATTTTTTTTTTTTTTTTTTTTTAAATTAGGCTGGCTTCATGCCTATGCATTGTTATAATTTTCTGCAAAATGCACATGAGATCAGTAGACGCAATAATAACCATCTGCATTGGTGTTTGTGACTGCAGTAATAACCCCCAGTATTGGTGTCAGTAGATGCTACAGTAATCCCCTGCATTAATGTAAGTGACCATAGAAATAACCCTCAGTATTGTTGTCAGTGATCGCAATAATAACCACCAGCATGTGTTAATTGCCAAAATATTAGCACCCAGCAATGGTGCCCATTACCTGAATAACAGCCCCTGCATTGGTGGTCAGTGAAAGTGCTATTTAACCCACCCCCCCTTTTATTGGTAATGCTTCCCCCTTCCTGCATTGGTGGTCAGTGGCGGCGTTATTTAAATCCATCCTATTGGTGGTCAGTACCCATGCTTATTAACACTTTTACCCCTGCATTGGTTGCATAGTTATATAATTACATAGGTTGAAAAAAGACCATCTAGTTCATCTAGTTCAACCAATAAAAAAAAAAAATTAAAAACATCATACAATCCCATATACACAATCCTATACCCACAGTTGATCTAGATGAAGGTGAAAAACCCCAGCAAAGTATGATCCAATTTGCTACAGCAGGGGAAAAAATAATTTCCTGATCCCCCAAGAGGCAACTGGATTTTCCCTGGATCAACTTTACCTATAAATGTTAGTACCCAGTTATATTATGTACATTTAGGAAAGAATCCAGGCCTTTTCTAAAACAATCTACTGAGTTGGCCAGAATCACTTCTGGAGGGAGTCTATTCCACATTTTCACAGCTCTTATTGTGAAGAAACCTTTCCGTATTTGGAGATGAACTCTCTTCCTCTAGATGTAAAGAGTGCCCCCTTGTCCTCTGTGATGACCTTAAAGTGAATAACTCAACACCAAGTTCACTATATGGACCCCTTATGTATTTATACATGGTGATCATATCCCCCCTTAATCTCCTCTTCTCAAGAATAAATTCAGTTCCTTTAATCCAGGAATGTGCAAAGTCTGGCCCGTGGGCCAATCGTGGCCCGCATTCCGGTTTTGAACGGCCCAACTGGTTATTTGGACATATATGTCTTTTGTGGCCCCCGACGATCTCCCAGCGCCGGGGCCACAAAAGATGTATATGCCTTGGAGGGGACAGGGAGAGGGCGGGACGAGCGCCATACACACACAGATGAATTTCCTGTTTACGGGCGGCCTCTGTAATAGGAAGTCCCGTCTCCAGCGCTGCCATTGGACGACTGTTCTGTCCATCAAAGGAGGCAGGACTTTCTATTAAAGAGGCCGCGGTGTAAACAGGAGATTCTCCTGTAGGTAATCTTTGGCGCTCGTGAGTGTATTCCTGGCAATGGTGCCGCATTCCTGGCAATGGTGAGTGCATTCCTGGCAATGGTGAGTGCATTCCTGGCAATGGTGCTGCATTCCTGGCAATGGTGAGTGCATTCCTGGCAATGGTGCTGTATTCCTGGCAATTGTGCTGCATTCCTGGCAATGATGAGTGCATTCCTGGCAATGGTGAGTGCATTCCTGGCAATGGTGCTGTATTCCTGGCAATTGTGCTGCATTCCTGGCAATGGTGAGTGCATTCCTGGCAATGGTGAGTGCATTCCTGGCAATGATGGTGCATTCCCGGCAATGGTGAGTGTATCCCGGCAATGGTGAGTGCATTCCTGGCAATAGTGGTGCATTCCTGGCAATGGTAGTGCATTCCTGGAAATGGTGAGTGCATTTCTGGCAATGGTGCTTGCATTCCTGGCAATGGTGGTGCATTCCTGGCAATGGTGCTGCATTCCTGGCAATGGTGAGTGCATTCCTGGCAATGGTGCTGCATTTCTAGCAATGGTGAGTGCATTCCTGGCAATGGTGAGTGCATTCCTGGTAATAGTGGTGCATTCCTGGCAATGGTAGTGCATTCCTGGCAATGGTGCTGCATTCCTGGCAATGGTGAGTGCATTCCTGGCAATAGTGGTGCATTCCTGGCAATAGTGGTGCATTCCTGGCAATGGTGCTTGCATTCCTGGCAATGGTGCTGCATTCCTGGAAATGGTGAGTGCATTCCTGGCAATGGTGAGTGCATTCCTGGCAATGGTGCTGCATTCCTAGCAATGGTAAGTGCATTCCTGGCAATCGTGAGTGCATTCCTGGCAATGGTAGTGCATTCCTGGCAATGGTGGTGCATTCCTGGCAATAGTGGTGCATTCCTGGCAATGGTAGTGCATTCCTGGCAATGGTGGTGCATTCCTGGCAATGGTGCTGCATTCCTGGCAATGGTGAGTGCATTCCTGGCAATGGTGCTTCGTTCCTGGCAATGGTGAGTTCATTCCTGGCTTTGGTGAGTGCATTCCTGGGAATGGTGCTGCATTCCTGGCAATGGTAAGTACATTCCTGGCAATGGGGAGTGCATTCCTGGCAATGGTGCTGCATTCCTGGCAATGGTGAGTGCATTCCTGGCAATGGTGCTGCATTCCTGGCAATGGTGCTGTATTCCTGGCAATTGTGCTGCATTCCTGGCAATGGTGAGTGCATTCCTGGCAATGGTGAGTGCATTCCTGGCAATGGTGGTGCATTCCCGGCAATGGTGAGTGCATCCCAGCAATGGTGAGTGTATCCCGGCAATGGTGAGTGCATTCCTGGCAATAGTGGTGCATTCCTGGCAAAGGTAGTGCATTCCCGGAAATGGTGAGTGCATTTCTGGCAATGGTGAGTGCATTTCTGGCAATGGTGCTTGCATTCCTGGCAATGGTGCTGCATTCCTGGCAATGGTGAGTGCATTCCTGGCAATGGTGAGTGCATTCCTGGCAATAGTGGTGCATTCCTGGCAATGGTAGTGCATTCCTGGCAATGGTGCTGCATTCCTAGCAATGGTGAGTGCATTCCTGGCAATGGTGCTGCATTCCTGGCAATGGTGAGTGCATTCCTGGCAATAGTGGTGCATTCCTGGCAATGGTGAGTGCATTCCTGGCAATGGTGAGTGCATTCCTGGCAATAGTGGTGCATTCCTGGCAATGGTAGTGCATTCCTGGCAATGGTGCTGCATTCCTGGCAATGGTGCTGCATTCCTGGCAATGGTGAGTGCATTCCTGGCAATGGTGCTGCATTCCTAGCAATGGTGAGTGCATTCCTGGCAATGGTGAGTACATTCCTGGCAATAGTGGTGCATTCCTGGCAATGGTAGTGCATTCCTGGCAATGGTGCTGCATTCCTGGCAATGGTGCTGCATTCCTGGCAATGGTGAGTGCATTCCTGGCAATGGTGCTGCATTCCTGGCAATGGTGAGTGCATTCCTGGCAATGGTGAGTGCATTCCTGGCAATGATGGTGCATTCCCGGCAATGGTGAGTGTATCCCGGCAATGGTGAGTGCATTCCTGGCAATAGTGGTGCATTCCTGGCAATGGTAGTGCATTCCTGGCAATGGTAGTGCATTCCTGGCAATGGTGCTGCATTCCTGGCAATGGTGCTGCATTCCTGGCAATGGTGAGTGCATTCCTGGCAATGGTGAGTGCATTCCTGGCAATGGTGCTGCATTCCTAGCAATGGTGAGTGCATTCCTGGCAATGGTGAGTACATTCCTGGCAATGATGAGTGCATGGTGATGGTTGACTTTCTACAACTTTCTCCCACCTCCCGACTGCATCTCTGGAGCTCAGCCACAGTGATCTTTGGGTTCATCTTTACCTCTCTCACCAAGGCTCTTCTCCCCCGATAGCTCAGTTTGGCCGGACGGACAGCTCTAGGAAGGGTTCTGGTCATCCCAAACGTCTTCCATTTAAGGATTATGGAGGCCACTGTGCTCTTAGGAACCTTAAGTGCAGCAGAAATGTTTTTGTAACCTTGGCCAGATCTGTGCCTTGCCACAATTCTGTCTCTGAGCTCTTCAGGCAGTTCCTTTGACCTCATGATTCTCATTTGCTCTGACATGCACTGTGAGCTGTAAGGTCTTATATAGACAGGTGTGTGGCTTTCCTAATCAAGTCCAATCAGTATAATCAAACACAGCTGGACTCAAATGAAGCTGTAGAACCATCTCAAGGATGATCAGAAGAAATGGACAGCACCTGAGTTAAATATATGAGTGTCACAGCAAAGGGTCTGAATACTTAGGACCATGTGATATTTCAGTTTTCCTTTTTTAATAAATCTGCGAAAATGTCAACAATTTTGTGTTTTTCTGTTGATATGGGGTTCTGTGTGTACATTAATGAGGAAAAAAAATGAACTTAAATGATTTTAGAAAATGGCTGCAATATAACATAGTGAAAAATTTAGGGGGTCTGAATACTTTCCGTCCCCACTGTACATCTACCAGCTTGCACAAGAAGCAGATGGGAAGTAGCGGATAATATATATATGTATACATAAGAACACTGTTTCTTGGGTGTGGAAGGAAATCAGACCATTTCCTCTTAGCAAATTCCTCAGCTTCCAAGCTAATGTGTAAAATGTGTTGCTGATCAGTGAAGTTTTCAGAAGTCGGGGGATCCTGGGGTACTGAAAACACAGTTCAGACAAGGATGAGACTTGTGATTGATGGCTTAATGAGGCAACAGGGACAAAGGAGGAGGAAAGTCTTCCTGTGTATTGAACTGACTCTCATTACGTGTATAAAGGAAAGTATTCAAGTGTGCTGATTCTGTAATTCAGTTGACTTTGTACAGTATTTGCTTTATTACGTGGTAATTCCTTATCTTTGAGATGCTTTTTTTTTTTTCCTGTTATACACGCACACATGTCAGCACAGACGTTTTGAAGCAGAGCTCAAAAAGAACAAAAAAAAGGTCAAATAAAAAAGCAGCCTTTGCTGCAAAACTCACTTTGAATCTGAAGCTGCTCCCAGCAATACCTGTTTTTTGTCACTAGATGCCCTCAGTCTTTCGGGTTGAATGACAGACAGACCATTTTTTATGCTCTCATGGACCCGCCCCCAACTTGTGACTGGACAGTGAAAGGAGAAGTAGCACAATGATAAGCTCATATCTCTGTCACTCTGCTTTCTTCTCCTATCAGTACATGGCTTCTTGGGACATTTATGCCTTTTTTATTTGAGATCTACTGTACAGGGACTACACTAGACATGTGCAGAACGAAAACTTTCATTTCGATTCGTTAGTTACCTAAATTTGTTTGGTTCGTCTAATATGTTTTCGGAATTCATCTTGTTTATTCAAATTCAAATCGATTTAAATTTTTTGAATTGCATTTGAATCTAATTCTATTTTAAATCAAATTTATTCTATTTCAAATTTCAAATTTTGGAAGATATATTCTTTCTATTCTATTCTATTCCATTCTATTGTTTTTTTTTTCTATTTTATTCTTTTATTTTCTATTCTAATCTATTCTTTTCTATTCTATTCAAAATAAAATTTATTAAATTCGAATTTTGGGAAATGGTTATATTTTTTTATTTTCTATTCTTTTCTATTATATTTGAATTCAAATTTATTCTATTTGAATTTCAATTTTCAGAAGAGGGTTATATTCTATTTTTTTTCTATTCTATTCCTTTATTTTCCATTCTATTTTATTCTGTTCTTTTATTTTCTATTTTATTTTGTTCTGCTTTTCTCTATTCATTTATTTTCTATTTTATCCCTTTTTTCTGTTCTATTTTTTCTATTCTTTTATTTTGTATTCTGTTCTGTTTTACTCTATTATATTCCATTATTTTATTTACTATTCTATTCTTTTCTATTCTATTATATTCTTTTCTGTTCAATTTCTTTATGTTCTATTCTATTTTATTCTCTTCAGAAATTCGAGTTTGATTCAAAAACAATATGAATTTGACATGTAGCCAAGTCCCGGACTTCCTTTGGTCTAATGAGAACCTCTAGAGATAGGGATAGCTGACATTCTTCTTTGTAGAGTGGGTTACAAGGCATGGTGGGTGTGATGCAAGGTAGATTCATGGGCACCAGACACTTCTTGAATGCAAAGGGATTATCGTCTCTTAAACAGAACTGTGGGAGAGAGGGTTTATGGCCAGGACACCCTTTAGTAGTTGCAATGTTAATTGGCCGACTCCGAGACTTCTATAGGTGGACACGCAGCCACGCAGGATAAGGCACCAGCCGGACACCATATCTGCATGTGTAGACAAGCTGTCTCCTATGGCAACAATCTTGAACAGTTTCTAACAAAGGTTACAATGAACTCCTTCACTTCCTCAACAATCTCCTCTTGTAGATCTTCACTTAACTGAGCTCCCAGCTTCTCTCATTAGACTTGCTGATCCACTGCCACTGGATACCCTGAGCTCTTCCAATCTTCTCACTGAGTATCTCCCTTAAGCGTCACCCCCGCGTCCCTGCTGGGTCCCTAGCTTGGCACTCACAGATACTCCTCAAGCTTCACTTCACTGGTCTGCTCGGTCCCTGGCTTGGCACACAAGGCTGCTCTGCAAGCGTCACCTCCGCTGTCTGGGTCCCTGGCTTGGCACCTGCTGAAGTTTCCCAATTCTTCACCGGTTGGTGAGAATACTGCTCTGGTACTTGCTTCAGCTACTCACGGTGGTCCCTGGTAACAAGGTGGATGGTCCCTTAGTGGCGACAGCTTCCCCCTATACCTCTGACCACAGCTGGTTCTCCGGGCCTGTAGAACCGGCAGTTCTGGTTGCACTGCAAACCGCAGTCCCAACCCTAGGCTGCTTCTTGCTTCTGGATAGGCCCTCAGACAGCCTAGCAGACGGATATACCCGGGATAGGCCACAGGCTCTGGCCTAGCAGCCTGGGCAATACAACACACGTCCACCCAGACAGCCGTCCAGGTGGCACCGAACCCCGATCACCTGACCTCACCCAAATAAATAGGCTATTCCAGCAGGCCAAGGGACCCAAGAAGATCCCTGCCCATTGGCTGAGATAACTCATCTATTCCTAATCTGTCCTTGCAGTGCCCTTGTCTTATCTAATGCCACCAGATACCCGGCCATCTAGTGACAGAAGAGAGAAGTGCAGCAATTCCAGAATTAGTGTGGAATCAATTGATCTCCTATCAATTGACCAAGGCAAATATACTTGGCAGGTAAATTAACTAGAAACCCTGCCTAAACATCAGGGTGCTACAAACATGAAAACTATTTAAATTTGATTTGATAACTATTCAAATTCTAATTTCATCCAAAATTTAGATTTCTTATTTAAGATTAGTTTAAATTCATTACTATTGTAATTCATAAATTTGGATACATCGGAGTTTCCGAATAACTAAAAATTTGTCGAAATTTTGTCAGAATTTCAATTCGGACTGAAACGAACCATATATGTCTAGACTACATGGATACTAACTAACCAGTGGCGGTTGGTGCTCAATATTTTGAGGGGGAGCAGCAAACCAACCACAATCCCCCTGCCCCCACCCCCTCCATGGGAAGATGGCCAGGAAGGTTGAGATCCCTGGCCAATCAGGTCTCAGGACCCGCTTCCTGATTGACCATGTAGAGCATGTAAACTGCATGTAACCCCATTTATTTATTTTTTATTTATTTATTACAGGCATAATGTTTCCACCTACGTGCTTGACTGTAGGGATGGTGTTCTTAGGGTCATAGTCAGCATTTTTCTTCCTCCAAACAACAATTATTTTCTCTGCTGTAGTTATTTTAGGCAATAGAAAACTCGCAAGTCTCAAATCCGAATAGATATCATTGTACAGTCTGGTGAACCACCGAGGGAGGTACCCCTCAAATTAGTGTTGCCAACATCCCAATTTAAATGCGAAAAAACAAGGACCCTAGAAGAGGGAAACCTTTTGTACCTCCCGGTACAACGGGACTTTACAGGCAAACAGCAGCAGTATATAAAAAAAATTGTTTTATTGAAATTTGCTTAAAAAAGCATAAAAACAAGTAGATCTGAACATAGATCTCTACAAGAAATACTTATACAAGATACAAACAGGTTCTTTCTCATGATCTATTTCTTTGTGCTTTCGACTGTGAATACATATTCCTCTGTCAGCCTGACATGTTTCAGGACGGTGTCCCTTCTTCAGAGGCGTATTAAGAAGAGAGAATATATAAATGTATTCTGGAAAATAAATAAAGTCGATTTATACATCAAAAAATCATTTGGGACAAATATTCACATTATGGCAAATGACCGTGTCTAGTATACATACCGATATCCAATCTCTGAAAAACACCATGCAAAAAATTGCAAAAGGAGACAACCTTATACCAAAAAAGAAATGCGATTTAAAAGAAATGGAGATATGACCGCCAATTAACCAATGTTGGATACGGCGGCTTCCACCTTGGTCGGAAAAAACTCCACAAAGGCCCCCAAAAGAGAGGACAAACCCCGCCGGATCCGTAAACGAACCCTAAAGAAAAGTTTGTACACATTATTAAGTTGCGTTCTCTTAGACCAGGGGTCCTCAAACTACGGCCCGCCAAGGTCTTTTACCCGGCCCTCCCGGCCTTTCAGGCACTGGAGCCCCCACAACGGTCCGCCCGGAGAGATGCTTTCCCTGCAGACCCCTCTTCATAGGGGGAAAAAGTACCAATTTCGGGCACTGTCCAGAGTGGGGGCGGAGACACAGAGAGCCTGCTCCAGTGCATGAAAGCTTCACAAGGATTCTCCTCGCGGCTGCCTGTTCATAGCGGTAAGTCCCGCGGTGCTCCTCTCACTAATCCCCGTGCACTGGACAGGCTGGCTGCATTACTGGGCACAGATCACGCTGCATTACTTGGCACAGATCACGCTGCATTGATGGGCACAGATCACGCTGCATAACTGGGCACAGGTCAGGCTGCATAACTGGGCACAGGTCAGGCTGCATAACTGGGCACAGGTCAGGCTGCATAACTGGGCACAGATCAGGCTGCATAACTGGGAACAGATCAGGCTGCATAACTGGGCACAGATCAGGCTGCATAACTGGGCACAGATCAGGCTGCATAACTGGGCACAGGTCAGGCTGCATAACTGGGCACAGGTCAGGCTGCAAAACTGGGCACAGGTCAGGCTGCATAACTGGGCACAGATCACACTGCATAACTGGGCACAGATCAGGCTGAATAACTGGGCACGGGTCAGGCTGCATAACTGGGCACGGGTCAGGCTGCATAACTGGACACAGGTCAGGCTGCATAACTGGGCACAGGTCCGGCTGCATAACTGGGCAATGGAGAGGCTGGCTGAATTACTGGGCGCAGGTCAGGCTGCATTACTGGGCGCAGGTGAGGCTGCATTACTGGACAATGGAGAGGCTGGCTGCATTACTGGGCACAGGACAGGCTACTTTGCTGGGAACTGATCAGGCTGCCTTGCTGGGCACTGATCAGGCTGCCTTGCTGGGCGCAGGTCAGGCTGCCTTGCTGGGCGCAGGTCAGGCTGCCTTGCTGGGCGCAGGTCAGGCTGCCTTGCTGGGCACTGATCAGGCTGCCTTGCTGGGCGTAGGTCAGGCTGCCTTGCTGGGCGCAGGTCAGGCTGCCTTGCTGGGCGCAGGTCAGGCTGCCTAGCTGGGCGCAGGTCAGGCTGCCTTGCTGGGCGCTGGTGAGGCTGCATTGATTCGGCCCCCCAACAATCTGAGGGACAGTGCACTGGCCCCCTGTTTAAAAAGTTTGAGGACCCCTGTCTTAGACGATGTAAATATACAAAAAACATACGGAATATCCTATACATCTTTTCTTTATTTTTTTTCCCTTTTTTTTCAAAAATTATATAATATAAACTAAAAAATAGAAAAAATAGAAAAAAGTATATATGGATACATTTTTCGTTATTTTAAATATAGGTTCTACAGCTCTGTGTTATAGTTGTGGAAAAAATGTTTTTTCTTTCTTTCTTTTAACTATTTATTTGTTTAGACCAGAAAAGATACTGGTGACAACATGGGGGGGAAGGAAAGGGGAAGAAAAAGAAAAAGAAAAAAGAGAGTTTTGTACTTGTGTCTATATAAGTTCTGTTATATTGTGAGGCCCTTGACACACATGTATATTCTTGAATCAACAGAGCAAGACATAGGTTTTCCTATGTAGGGGGTGCTAAAAACATTGTAGCAACAGGATACTAGATCCGGGAGGAAAAGACACTCTGTCTCTCCTCTACTTAACAATATAAAATTAAATATGCAAGAAACAAGATAATTATCCTACTTACTCTCGCTCAGGGTTTCAAACAAACACGCTTCAGCATAGATGTTGTTGGCAGGTGTGTTTGGGCCTGAGCATTGTGCCGATTGCAGTTTTTAAAGCCGGCTGGCACCTGTGCATTGTGATTAGCTGCACAGGTGTCAGCAAGGAGAGAACAACAGGGCAGCGCCGTCGCACATGACGCGTCTGCGTCATAACACGGCTACACGCACTGACGACGCTCCAGGATGGCCACGCCATCGCGTATAGCGCAATGACGCCACGTATGGGGCAACGCTGATAGGCCGATGCAGAAGAGGAAAGAAACAAAGAAAAAAAAAAAGGAGAATAAAAAGGGGGACCGTGTGATAGGTTGCTCGGGATATATCCAGGCATCACTAAGATGAGGAAACACAAGGAAAGCTTGAAACAAATACAAATAATAAAGCTGAGAGTAAAGAAATGAAAGTGGAGTATTGTGAAGTTTCTTGGGGGATCGTGAGGGACCCAGGATTGGGAATGTCCAAGAAGGGGCTGCTACATGGGTGGTATATGATGAGAGGTTGTCATCGGATAATAAAGAGTGTTCCCACTTCCCCAGGTACAGGTTGGCATACGATGGGGCACAACAAGTCCCCATCGCAACCGCAACCCCCTGCACCTGGAAGTAGTGGGAGTCGTCATCCTCACGCATAACATTTTTTCTTTTGACGGCTCCCACTACCTCCAGGTGCAGGGGGTTGCGATGGGGACTTGTTGTGCCCCATCGTATGCCAACCTGTACCTGGGGGAGTGGGAACAGTCTTTATTATCCGATGACAACCTCTCGTCATATACCACCCATGTAGCAGCATGGTTCAGGTATATAGACGACATACTGATGATATGGAATGGCACACCAGAAGCTTTACATAGCTTCATACAAATCATGAATCAAAATAAATTCAATCTATACTTCACCATGACCTTTAATGACACTGCCATTACTTTTCTGGACTTAAGTATAACTAAATTCACAGATGGTTCTTTATCCAGCGGTCTCTATCGAAAAGAGACCGCTGGAAACACCATCTTACACGCGTCAAGTTCACATCCGAAGTCACTAGTCTTATCTGTTCCATATGGACAATATTTAAGACTAAGACGCAACTGCTCCACCGACACTGAATTTGTTCATGAGGCAAACAAACTGAAGGCAAGACTTTTAGATCGTGGCTATTCGCTGGCATGTCTGAAAAAAGCTTTTAGACGTGCACGAGGACAACTGAGACACAATATTCTTTTTCCTAAAAAAACATCTAAAGATTCCCAATCAGTCACCAGGCTAATAACCACCTATAACAAACAGCATGGGACCATTAAAAGCATTTTACAAAAAACACTGGCATCTATTACAAATTGATCCCAATTTAAAACCACATGTATCTATGACACCTACTATTACCTTCAGACGAGCTCGCTCATTGAGGGATCATCTAGTAAAAAGTGAATATACCAGTACTTTCTGCTCTGATACATGCAAAAGACTTGGAACGTTCACTTGTGGTGGATGTCCTTGTTGTCGTTACATGAATACACAAACTAAATTCAAACTGCCGAACGGCAATGCATACAGTCCCAAACACTTCGCTAACTGCAAGACATCCGGGGTCATCTACCTTTTAACATGCCAGTGTAAATGCTTTTACATTGGCAAAACAAAACTTGAGTTCCACAAAAGAGCAGCAAGACACATCACGAGCATGAGGCAGGCGGACCTCCCTCTGGGGCGTCATGTGCGAGATCATCACACGGGCAAATTTCCCCTTATCCATTTCACCATTCTCGACCGGATTCATCCAGACAACAGAGGTGGTGATTGGAATAAGATCTTGCTCCAGAGGGAGGTCCGTTGGATCGCCAGTCTCAATGCAACTCAATTTCCAGGCCTCAATACCCAAATGAGTTTCCGTCCATTCCTAGACGGTTTCGTATCAGGTGGATGTGAAAAAGAATAACTTATCAGATATGCTATCCCTCTAAAAACTATTCAACAAATACCCAGGGTATTCATGCGTAATAATATACCTAAGTTACTTAAGTCTGATGCTATAAATTGTACTCTTATGGGGTATTTTCCTTTTTCTTTTTTGTTGTTGATACTAAGATGTATATAACTTATCTATTGAAACACTTATGAATGCTGTTCATACTGATGTACATAAAATGCATTTAATATGTCTAGGCTCTTTTAACTGTCAATAAGGTGTTCATAACTATTTGTAGGCTACAGTCCTGGTTTTCTCTGTTTTCCTTATATGCAATGTTACTCATGTTCTTGCTGTTATCCATGTCTCAAACATTGCTCTGTACCCATTGATGCTTACTATCATTCCATTATGTGCATTCGATTGTGCCTACATACTCATTCCAAAAAAAGGAAACTAAATTGGAGAATTTTACAATCTTCTGAGACAACTAATTCAATTTATCCTCGTTCTGTCATCCATCTGGTCTTGGTTTTAGCTTCGCCCGGCGCACGGGGGCCATGTTTTTTCCCCATTTCCCTCGGCAGAGGCATGGCCTTCTTTTTACACCACATGCCTGTTCGGCTGAGTCCGGACGTGCAATTGTGGTGTTTCATGCGCCGGTGGGACCTGTCTGCATGGCGCTCCCCCTGCGTATAGGCGCTGGGCGATCGCCGTGCAGATTCGTCCCTGGGGCCCCTTCTCAGACATTTCCAATCCTGGGTCCCTCACGATCCCCCCAAGAAACTTCACAATACTCCACTTTTCATTCTTTACTCTCAGCTTTATTATTTGTATTTGTTTCGAGCTTACCTTGTGTTTCCTCATTTTAGTGATGCCTGAATATATCCCGAGCAACCTATCACACGGTCCCCCTTTTTATTCTCCTTTTTTTTTTTCCTTTGCTTCTTTCCTCTTCTGCATCGGCCTATCAGCGCCGCCCCATACGTGATGTCATCGCGCTATATGCGATGGCGCGGCCCGTATGCTCTGCCTGCGCTGCCATCCTGGAGCGTCGTCGGTGCGTGTCGCCGTGTTATGACACGGACGCGTCATATGCGACGGCGCTGCCCTGTTGTTCTCTCCTTGCTGACACCTGTGCAGCTAATCACAATGCGCAGGTGCCAGCCGGCTTTAAAAACTGCAATCGGCACAACGCTCAGGCCCAAACACACCTGCCAACAACATCTATGCTGAAGCGTGTTTGTTTGAAACCCTGAGCGAGAGTAAGTAGGATAATTATCTTGTTTCTTGCATATTTAACTTTATATTATTAAGTAGAGGAGAGACAGAGTGTCTCTTCCTCCTGGATCTATTATCCTGTTGCTACAATGTTTTTTTTTTTTTCAAATATAAATTTTATTAAACCTCCCTGAAGGAAAAGGTCCCAGTGCGACCGACAATCAGAAAAAACAGATTATGTTACAGACATTATTATCAATGTAACAGATTGTAAATACAATTATAATCCCCATAATATGATGCACTGTTGGAAGTAGTATGCAACATATACATTAGTGTGTTACAGTTTTTCCACATGTGACCATGGGTCAACGGGCCTCTTCCTCTCGTTTTCACTATTTCCGTTAAGAACACAGTTAAAGAGAGTAAAAAGGAAAGAAATGAAAGTATATACAGGTAAAGTGGGAGAAGGAAGGGGAAGAAAAGGGGGGGGGGGGGGCAGACAGAACGATGGTTGGCATGGGGAAATAACCTCTTGTCCGGAATAGAGTAGACTTTTGGTAGTAAGCCATGATCCCAAGAGGGATGTTCCTTCTTCTGAATAAATAAAAATATTCCAAATGGTCCAAGTTTCTAAATATTTCTCGTGTTTCTGTTGTGCGGAAAGGACAAGGTCCTCCATTTTGTTCAATTCTTCCACCTTTCGCAGCCAATCTGCGATGGTTGGTGGGTACTGTTGCTTCCAACGAAGTGGTATACATGCCTTGGCGGCATTCAATAGATGTCGCGTCAGAGATTTTTTGTATCTTTTGAGCGGAATTGTTGACAGGTGCAGAAGGAAAAATGCTGCATCCTCAGGTATCACGTAATCAGTAAATTTTTTGAGTGATACGCCTGGCCTCTTTCCAAAAATTCTGCAGCTTAGGACAAGACCAGAAGATGTGAAGCATTGAGCCTTCTCCCTCCCCACACCGCCAACAACGCTCTGAGGTGGCCGGGAAACATTTGTGCAACCTGGAGGGGGTGAGGTACCATCTTGAAAGAATTTTGTAATTCGTCTCCTGTATTTTGGTACACAGGGACGATTTGATGGCACATATGATGATTTTTTGCTTTTGTAAGTCGGAGAAACTTCGGTTTAGATCCCTTTCCCACCTAGTTAAGTAAGGTAGATGTGGTTGTGTGGGAGGTGTGTTGAGTGCCATGTACATTTTGGAGAGAGTCTTCGCTAATGGGTCTGTTCCCGCGCAATACTCTTCAAAGGTCCTCAGTTGACGGGAGAAGTCTTGGGGGTTCGGAATCGAGTGTAGGAAGTGGTGTAATTGCACCGCTTTCCAAAAAAGGAGTTGGTATGTACCTGTCGCGTCAGTTAGCTCCGGTATCGTAGGCCAACGTCCTGTTGTCACAAATTTGGCAGCATGATCGAAGCCCAAGGTTCTCAATACGTCAAATTCGGTAGAATGGAGACCTGGTCTGAAATTTGGGTGTCCCAGAATCGGGTATAAAGGAGAATTCAGTTAGCTCCGGTATCGTAGGCCAACGTCCTGTTGTCACAAATTTGGCAGCATGATCGAAGCCCAAGGTTCTCAATACGTCAAATTCGGTAGAATGGAGACCTGGTCTGAAATTTGGGTGTCCCAGAATCGGGTATAAAAGAGAATTCAGTTAGCTCCGGTATCGTAGGCCAACGTCCTGTTGTCACAAATTTGGCAGCATGATCGAAGCCCAAGGTTCTCAATGTCAAATTCGGTAGAATGGAGACCTGGTCTGAAATTTGGGTGTCCCAGAATCGGGTATAAAGGAGAATTCAGTTAGCTCCGGTATCGTAGGCCAACGTCCTGTTGTCACAAATTTGGCAGCATGATCGAAGCCCAAGGTTCTCAATACGTCAAATTCGGTAGAATGGAGACCTGGTCTGAAATTTGGGTGTCCCAGAATCGGGTATAAAGGAGAATTGTTCGAGGTAAGGGAAGATTGCATGGACACCTGACTACTGTGTCTCAATGTGGTACCCAATAGAGGGTGTGATGCTACAATGTTTTTAGCACCCCCTACAAAGGAAAACCTATGTCTTGCTCTATTGATTCAAGAATATACATGTGTGTCAAGGGCCTCACAATATAACAGAACTTATATAGACACAAGTACAAAACTCTCTTTTTTCTTTTTCTTTTTCTTCCCCTTTCCTTCCCCACATGTTGTCACCAGTATCTTTTCTGGTCTAAACAAATAAATAGTTAAAAGAAAGAAAGAAAAAACATTTTTTCCACAACTATAACACAGGGCTGTAGAACCTATATTTAAAATAACGAAAAATGTATCCATATATACTTTTTTCTATTTTTTCTATTTTTTAGTTTATATTATATAATTTTTGAAAAAAAAGGAAAAAAATAAAGAAAAGATGTATAGGATATTCCGTATGTTTTTTGTATATTTACATTGTCTAAGAGAACCCAACTTAATAATGTGTACAAACTTTTCTTTAGGGTTCGTTTACGGATATGGCGGGGTTTGTCCTCTCTTTTAGGGGCCTTTGTGGAGTTTTTTCCGACCAAGGTGGAAGCCGCCATATCCAACATTGGTTAATTGGCGGCCATATCTCCATTTCTTTTAAATCGCATTTCTTTTTTGGTATAAGGTTGTCTCCTTTTGCAAATTTTTGCATGGTGTTTTTCAGAGATTGGATATCGGTATGTATACTAGACACGGTCATTTGCCATAATGTGAATGTTTGTCCCAAATGATTTTTTGATGTATAAATCGACTTTATTTATTTTCCAGAATACATTTATATATTCTCTCTTCTTAATATGCCTCTGAAGAAGGGACATCGTCCTGAAACATGTCAGGCTGACAGAGGAATATGTATTCACAGTCGAAAGCACAAAGAAATAGATCATGAGAAAGAACCTGTTTGTATCTTGTATAAGTATTTCTTGTAGAGATCTATGTTCAGATCTACTTGTTTTTATGCTTTTTAAAGCAAATTTCAATAAAACAATTTTTTTATATACTGCTGCTGTTTGCCTGTAAAGTCCCGTTGTACCGGGGGGTACAAAAGGTTTCCCTCTTCTAGGGTCCTTGTTTTTTCGAATAGATATCATTAGGTACAAAAAATATCAATAGATTAACTAATGCAGTGCAAGAAAAAAAAATTGTTCTGGTTCTGAAGGCATCGAACATGATACAGTAAGTAAGGCTTGGTTGGTTTTGATTTCCACTGGCTGCCAGGAAACATAGATGTGACACACCAAATGTACTCAAATTTTGGGTATTACAAACTCGTAGTTTCATCCCTATGCAGATAATTAACACCAAGAAAGATAAGTGGCTTAGTGGTTAGCACTTCTGCCTTAGAGCACCGTGATACTCAGACCCTGGCTAGGACACTATCTGCTTGGAGTTCTACCTGTGCTTGTGGGGGTGTTCTAGGGGTTTACTTCCAAGACATTCTGGTTAGTAAATTGGCCCTAGTATGTGTATAGATGCATGTGAGATGAGGACCTTAGATTAAGTCCTTGAAGTCAGGTACTTATGAGAATGTATAGACTGTAAATTGTTGGTGCTACATACAGTAAATGCCTAAAATAAATTTTGCTGTGGGGAAGGTAAACTCTATTCTCTATGCTGGCTTTTTTCTTTCATATATTATGATCATTGGTGAATCTATTGCATGAGAAAGTTGTTCAGAGATTAGGGGAGTTTCCAAAGGCTTTTATGTGATTATGGCCTTTGTAATCTCACAGATGTAGAGATGTATTTAGGTGAGGAGCTTTGCTTTATCAAAGAAGAGAGCAGCTGGCTGTGGATTCTGTTCCCAACTCTGTTTCCGGCACCTGATCTGCACATCACCTGCTCACCACAACATTGAGCACATCACCTGGTCTCCACAACACATTGAGTGCCATCACCTGGTCTCCACAACACGTTGAGTCCCACCATCTGGTCTTCACAACACATTGATTGCCATCACCTGGTCTCCACAACAGGTTGAGTCCCACCATCTGGTCTTCACCACACTGAGCCGCATCACCTGGCCCAGCAATATGATTGTAATGTAAACATCAAGAGAAAAAATAAATGATTAATGTCATGTAGCACCTAGTGTAGAGTAGGCTGCAAGGTAAATTTAGTATTAGCTCCTCTGTAATCAGTGGAGCAGGAGTTTATTGATCATTGTCTCACAGGCTGCTGCTCTGATTGCTTCCTCCTGTATTCTAGAGGATTCTAGAATTATAGTGGGAGGAAGAATAGAGTAAGAAGACTGAATATTTATGAGTCTCCAGCTAATCCCTGGGGGGGGGGAGGGTGTACAGAAGGTGGTGGAAGAACCCATACATAGTCTGGGTCCTGAGGTAGAGCAGCAGAGTTCCTGGGTCCAGTCCTGCTGGAGGAGACCCCTGTGCTGGGGCAGGGTTTCTGAAGGTGACACCTAGAAGACATCAAGGGCCCAGCTGAGGGTTCAGCTGGTGGGGGGGGCTATTCACAAAAGATAAGTCCTGGAGTGTGCTTGGGTCTGGAGAAGCTCACTGGAGAGAGAACCAGGATTAAGTTGGTGGAGAAGTGTCCAGCTGTCCTATGGTGGTGCGATGTTGTGTCTCCCTCACTGGAGAGGGCCTGATGGATATTGGAAGGCCAATGATCCTGTGGCTGAGTAATTGACCCTGGTCCTGGAAGTTAGTGACTGTGTACAGCTCTATTCTGGTCCATTGCAATAAGGAAGTCACCAGCACTGCAGAGGAGACCTCATAATTTATAAAAAAAAAAAACACCATTTATCAAGGCATATACATAGTATGCTGGAAATTCTGGAGGTCGGTCAGTCTCTCTCCTGTCTAACAGGTAGATCTATTACTAGCAGGGCTTTTTTTTCAGGGGGAACTAGGTGGAACTCAGTTCCACCACCTCTGGCTCAGACCCTTGGGAGGGCCTGCTCACCATAATCACTTGTAAACATAGAAGTCTGGTTTCTGTGTTTACAAGTGACAGCTCTGCACTCTGTGTGTAACCCCCCTGAACTCTGCGCTCTGTATGTAATGCAATGCTGGTATTTAATGCCCCTTTAAGACCCTCCTACTGTTACGTGAAATTTGACTGACCACACACACACTATTTGATGTGATTTGGAGGGTGTGTGTCGGTGGAGGGGTTTTGGGGAGGGGGGGGGTCGTGGTTGAGGTCCAGCCCCTATTGTTTGAGGAAAAAAAGCCCTGATTACTAGGTTATGATTCCACCAGATTGATGTGGTTTCCGAACTTACCATGTTTCTACAACTTTATTTTTTGTGGTTTTCTCTTGCTTCAAGTGTTTCAATTTATTTCATTGTGACAAATCTCAGAGAGAAACAATTATCCCCTGCAATTCTTTGAGTTTCCAAGTGAACACGCAACTGCCTCCCCGCAGACTAATTCACGATAAAAAGCTTCCAACCAGACGCACTGCAGATGAAACAATGGCAGTTGGCCCTCCTGCCTGGAAGAGGCCCTGTCTCTCGCACACACACAGCTCTGTAATTGCAGCTTCTTGGCACGTTCTGCCACTGAGTAGGTGGATTCTTGTAACAGTTATTTTTTTTGTTCTTTTTATTATGCTGTACTGAGTGTGAAATCCCAGAGACACAGAATGGGTTAACATAATTACTATGAGGTCATCTTTGGCAGAGCTAGCAGTCTTGGAGTAACTTTGTTATAGTGTAACTTATATTACAATGTGGACGTTTATTTCATTTACTCCATGAGAAGTAAACGTGAGACCTAAAGCCTTTTCATAAACTGTCTAATAAACTTTATTTGACAAAAAAGTCTGTTTTCTGAGCTGCCTCGTTCTATGGAACATCTGGCCTCTCTCTCGGGGTAAGAGTTGGGTCAACAGTCTGCATTTCAGGATATCTACTGTCTTTTTACATTTCCTCCTAGTGAAGATGCTTTCTCTTTGCAAAAATTCATCAGCAAAAATTAGAGCATTTTCTTCCATCAAATTAAAAGATTTTGGTGAAAAGTTGCCATTTTATGAAAGAGAGTTAATAGGGAAGGCAAATTTAAGATGGTTTGTGTTGGTGTTCAAGGGTGCAGTAGGCTTGAACTGTGTACAGACCCTCCTTTTAACTATTGTGAAACAGTTCCTGTGCCAGAAAATGGCCCCTCCTTTAGCCTAATTTTATTTATATTTTTAGGGCTAGTTTACACTTGCTTCAAAACCTGGTTTCGGACGCGCTTTGTTAACCGCTTCAGCCCCAGAAGATTTGGCTGCTTAACCACTTGACCACCGGGCAATTAAACCCCCTTCCTAACCAGACTAATTTTCAGCTTTCAGCGCTCTCAGACTTTGAATGACAATTACTCAGTCATGCAACACTGTACCCATATGAAATTTTTGTCCTTTTTTTCACACAAATAGAGCTTTCTTTTGGTGGTATTTATTCACCGCTGGGTTTTTAATTTTTTTGCGCTATAAATGAAAAAAGCCTGAAAATTCTGTTTAAAAAAATACATTTTTCTTTGTTTCTGTTATAAAATTTTGCAAATTAGTAATTTTTCATAATAAATTTTGGCCAAATTTTATACTGAGTATGAGTATTGCTGGGATGGATGAGTAGTGATGGGATGGATGAGTATTGCTGGGATGGATGAGTATTGCTGCGATGGATGAGCATTGATGGGATGGATGAGAAGTGATGGGATGGATGAGTATTGATGGGATGGATGAGTAGTGATGGGATGGATGAGTAGTAATGGGATGGATGAGTATTGCTGGGATGGAGGAGTATTGATGGGATGGATGAGTATTGATGGGATGGAAGAGTATTGCTGGGATGGATGAGTATTGATGGGATGGATGAGTATTGATGGGATGGATGAGTAGTGATGGGATGGATGAGTAGTAATGGGATGGATGAGTATTGCTGGGATGGAGGAGTATTGATGGGATGGATGAGTAGTGATGGGATGGATGAGTATTGATGGGATGGATGAGTATTGATGGGATGGATGAGTAGTGATGGGATGGATGAGTATTGCTGCGATGGATGAGTATTGATGGGATAGATGAGTAGTGATGGGATGGATGAGTATTGATGGGATGGATGAGTAGTGATGGGATGGATGAGTAGTGATGGGATGATTGAGTAGTGATGGGATGGATGAGTATTGATGGGATGGATGAGTATTGATGGGATGGATGAGTAGTGATGGGATGGATGAGTAGTGATGGGATGGATGAGTATTGATGGGATGGATGAGTAGTGATGGGATGATTGAGTAGTGATGGGATGGATGAGTATTGATGGGATGGATGAGTAGTGATGGGATGGATGAGTAGTGATGGGATGGATGAGTATTGATGGGATGGATGAGTAGTGATGGGATGGATGAGTAGTGATGGGATGGATGAGTATTGATGGGATGGATGAGTAGTGATGGGATGATTGAGTAGTGATGGGATGGATGAGTATTGATGGGATGGATGAGTAGTGATGGGATGGATGAGTAGTGATGGGATGGATGAGTATTGATGGGATGGATGAGTAGTGATGGGATGGATGAGTATTGATGGGATGGATGAGTAGTGATGGGATGGATGAGTAGTGATGGGATGGATGAGTATTGATGGGATGGATGAGTAGTGATGGGATGATTGAGTAGTGATGGGATGGATGAGTATTGATGGGATGGATGAGTAGTGATGGGATGATTGAGTAGTGATGGGATGGATGAGTAGTGATGGGATGGATGAGTATTGATGGGATGGATGAGTAGTGATGGGATGATTGAGTAGTGATGGGATGGATGAGTATTGATGGGATGGATGAGTATTGATGGGATGGATGAGTAGTGATGGGATGGATGAGTATTGATGGGATGGATGAGTAGTGATGGGATGGATTAGTGCTGGACACATATCAGCGCTGTGGGCACTGCACATCCAGCCCACAGCGCTGCAGCACTTGATCTCTCCCCTCTCTGTACTGATCGGTACGAGGAGGGGAGAGCGGAGCCGGACGTGACGCCGGTTTGTTTACATGTGATCGCTCCGTCACTTGCTTTGTGCACTGGTCCAAATCATTTGGTGGAGGGGGGATTATGGTTTGGGGTTGTTTTTCAGGGGTTGGGCTTGGCCCCTTAGTTCCAGTGAAGGGAACTCTTAAGGCCCCAGCATACCAAGACATTTTGGACAATTTCATGCTCCCAACTTTGTGGGAACAGTTTGGGGATGGCTCCTTCCTTTTCCAACATGACTGCATACCAGTGCACAAAGCAAGGTCCATGAAGAAGACATGGATGAGCGAGTTTGGAGTGAAGGAACTTGACTGGCCTGCACAGAGTCCTGACCACAACCCAATAGAACACCTTTGGGATGAGTAGAGTGGAGACTGCGAGCCAGGCCTTCTCATCCAACATCAGTGCCTGACCTCACAAATGCACTTCTGGAAGAATGGTCAAACATTCTCATAGACACCCTCCTAAACCTTGTGGACGGCCTTCCCAGAAGAGTTGAAGCTGTTATAGCTGCAAAGGGTGGACCAACTCAATATTGAACCCTACGGACTTGGATGCCACATGGGCGTGTAAAGGCAGGTGTCCCAATACTTTTGACAATATAGTGTATGTTGGTATTCAAAATATTGAAATATTTAATACAATATTTCATTTTTTAAGGAATATAAAACGGTTTAAATGGTGGTGTCACATACCAGCTTGTAGATCATTTTATGACTATTCATGTGGGCTGTGCTTCAAGCTTAGTAGTCCAATCAGCATGCTTGCCTAATTAATGCTGGAAGGAACTGATGAAGGAGAGAGCGTCCCCCCCCCCCCCCCCTAGATTTGGTGTCGCCTTTCCATGAAAGTCTATAGGTTCAGCACTGTCCATAGATAGGGGGATCTACAGACAGGGCTCTGCCAGCAGACTTTCATTGACACCAAATCTAGGGGCAACATGTTCTCTGACTTTATAATGAATGTATGTGAGTGCGCTACTCTTATACCATACACCATTCATATTTGTACATTGCTTTCCTATTACTGTGCAATAAAAAATAAAACATTGAAAAATTAGAAAATAGTAAAAAAATCTCCCATTAAAGTGTTAAATTCCACTTAACAATACACCAAGCATAAATCACCAATCTATATATCAGATTTACTGACATGCATAATTATATACAACAAAGTCCTTGTGCAAAAAGTGCAAATTCCTCTCTTAGTGTGCTGCTGTGTATCTTCTATTTTCATTTGTGACTTAGTGACACACCACCACCTTCTAGATTGGCCACTCACCAGATACTTCTTATATGATTCGCCTTTGGTTCATTAATGGGATAACCACTCCACCTTGTTACCGTTCCTCACCGGCTATGCTTGAGCTTTGATATTCCTCATGTAAAGTATATGGACAACGATCATTGCGCAATGCGTTTAAAACTATTTATTACCATGAAATACAAAAAGTGTACACTCACATTTAAAAGTGCCCTCGAGCCGGCACTAAGCTATTCCAGCAGTTAGGGACGGGTGTTATACGATAGCGTGGTCAGCCTGTGTGCGATATAAGTGTCCCCGCATCCGGCTTGCGCTTCACCCCTCGTTCCCGTTCGTATCTCCCAGCAGCCTCTACGCGTTTCGCATCATAGTATGTGCCATCAGGAATGCGAAACGCGTAGAGGCTGCTGGGAGATTTTTGCACCACGTGAGCGGGAGCGTCCGTAGCTGTTGGAGATACGAACGGGAACGAGGGGTGAAGCGCGCGCGTGCCGGCCGGGAGCTCCGTGAGTCGGGTCGCGGGTCCTGCGGACTCGATCGCCGCGGGGATACCTGCGATCGCCTCATGGAGTGGATGAACGGGGAGATGCCGTTGTAAACAGCATCTCCCCGTTCTGCCTAGTGACAAGTGTCACTCGATCTCTGCTCCCTGTCATCGGAGCAGAGATCAGTGACGTCACACATACAGCCCATCCCCCTACAGGTAGTAATCACTCCCTAGGACACATTTAACCCCTCCCCACCCCCTAGTGGTTAACCCCTTCACTGCCAGTGCCATTTACACAGTAATCAGTGCATTTTTAACTGCACTGATCGCTGTATAAATGACAATGGTCCCAAAAATGTGTCAAAAATGTCCGACATGTCCGCCATAAAGTCGCAGTCACAATAAAAATCGCTGATCGCCACCATTACTAGTAAAAAAAAAATTATTAATAAAAATGCCATAAAACTATCCCCTATTTAGTAAACGCTATAACGTTTGCGCAAACCAATTATTAAACGCTTATTGCGATTTTTTTTTACCAAAAATATGTAGAAGAATACATATCGGCCTAAACTGAGGAAAAAAAATGTTTTTTTATATATTTTTGGGGGATATTTTTTATAGCAAAATGTAAAAAATAATGCGTTTTTTTCAAAATTGTCGCTCTTATTTTGTTTATAGCGCAAAAAATAAAAATCGCAGAGGTGATCAAATACCACCAAAAGAAAGCTCTATTTGTGGGAAAAAAAGTACGTCGAATTTGTTTGGAAGCCACGTCGCACGACCGTGCAATTGTCAGTTAAAACTACGCAGTGCCAAATCGCAAAAAACGCTCTGGTCAGGAAGGGGGTAAAATCTTCCGGGGCTGAAGTGGTTAATTATAACGTTTAGTCCATTCCGTTGAATGTTTTTTTTGAATGCAGCAACTCTAATAGGGGTTAAAATAAAAGGCAAATAATTAAAAGTTTTTTTGCGCCAGTGACACACACATATTGATGTTCTCTAACTTGCTTATTCTTTCATTTGTTTCTCCCAGCATTAATTAACTCTTTCATGACTAAGCCTATTTCTGACATTTGGTGTTTACAAGTTAAAATTGGTATTTTTTGCTAGAAAATTACTTAGAACCCCCAAACATTATATATATATATTTATTTATTTATTTTTTAGCAGAGAATCTAGAGAATAAAATGGCGATTGTTGCAACATTTTATATCACACGGTATTTGTGCAGCGGTGTTTTAAACGCAACTTTTTGGGAAGAGGGACACTTTCATGAATTTTAAAAATAACGAAACAATAAAGTTAGCCCAATTTTTTTGTATAATGTGAAAGATGATGTTACGCCGAGTAAATAGATACCAAACATGTCACGCTTTATAATTGCGCTTTATAATTGCACGCACTCGTGGATTGGCGACGCTTTAATTTTTTTTTTTACGGTTACCAGGTTAGCGTTACAGAGGAGGTCTAGTTCTATAATTATTGCTCTGACGATCGCGGCGATACCTCACATGTGTGATTTGAACAACGTTTACATATGTGGGCACGACTTCCGTATGCGTTTTCTTTGCTGCGCGAGCTCGCCGGGACGGGGGAAGCTTTAAAACATATTTTAATTTTCTTATTTATGTTATTTATTTTTATATTATTAAATTGTGTTTTTTAAAAAAAATTATAATTTGATGACTTTTATTGCTGTCACAAGGAATGTAAACATCCCTTGTGACAGTAATAGGTGGTGACAGGTACTCTTTATGGAGGGATCGGGGGTCTAAAAGACATCCAATCCCTCCTTTGCACTTCAAAGTATTTAGATCGCTGAAAACGGCGATTCTGAATACTGTATATTTTTTTAAAATCCGGCGCCATTGGCAGCCCAGTAAACCGGAAGTGACGTCCAGAGCCGATCCGCCCTATACGCTCACTAGGCAAGCTGCGTAGGGCCCCGCAAATTACACAAGGCCCCGCCTCCCCCTCGTGTCATAGTGCGTCAATTAGGGGTCGCTGTAGTCGCATTTGCAACTGGGCCCTTCTGATATATCGCTGTGGGGGGGCCCCAAAGACCCAGCATCCCCCCCTGCACCCCTGGCTGGACGTTTAGAGTGCAGTGGGGAGAGGTGGGAGGAGGTGGAAGGCGGCGATCGGCAGCTCTATGGTGCCTGTGTGGTCAGCGCGATCTCCCTGGGGCTTGTAGTACTCTCTCGAGTGTCAGAGTATACAGTGGAGAGGAAAAGGGAGGGGCCTCTGACCTGGCAGGTATCAGTTTCACTTTCACTCTGCTTGAACACTGTTGCTGATGCCCAGGTCAGAGGCCCCTCCCCTCTCCGCTGTACAAATTCGGAGATAGAACTACAAGCCCCAGGGAGATCCCCCAGCCTGTGGACACCATAGGGCTGCCGATCGCCGCCTCCCACCTCCACAAGCCAAGTACAGGGGAACCTCTGCAAGGGGGGGAGTCAGCTGTTTGGGGACCCTGATGTAAGAGGGGGGCTTTCTGGGGACATTAATGTAAGGACAGGGCCCTCTGGGGACACTCATGTAAAGGGGGGGCTCTCTTGGGACACTAATGTAAGGATGGGGCCCTCTGGGGACACTGATGTAAGAGGGGGGGCTCTCTGGGGACCCTGTGTAAGGAGGGGCTCTCTGGGACCCTGATGTAAGGGGAGGCTCTCTGGGGACCCTGATGTAAGGAGGGGCTCTCTGGGGACCCTGATGTAAGGAGGGGGCTCTCTGGGGACCCTGATGTAAGGAGGGGCTCTCTGGGGACCCTGATGTAAGGAGTGGGCTCTCTGAGGACACTGATGTAAGGGGGGGCTCTCTGGGGACCCTGATGTAAGGAGAGGGCTTTCTGGGGACCCTGATGTAAGGGGAGGCTCTCTGGGGACCCTGATGTAAGGAGGGGGCTCTCTGAGGACACTGATGTAAGGGGAGCTCTCTGGGGACCCTGATGTAAGGGGGGGACTCTCTGAGGACACTGATGTAAGGGGGGTCTCTGGGGACCCTGATGTAAGGAGTGGGCTCTCTGAGGACACTGATGTAAGGAGAGGGCTTTCTGGGAACCCTGATGTAAGGGGAGGCTCTCTGGGGACCCTCATGTAAGGGGAGGCTCTCTGGGGACCCTGATGTAAGGGGGGCTCTCTGGGGACCCTGATGTAAGGAGGGGCTCTCTGGGGACCCTGATGTAAGGAGGGGCTCTCTGAGGACACTGATGTAAGGGGGGCTCTCTGGGGACCCTCATGTAAGGGGAGGCTCTCTGAGAACCCTGATTTAAGGGGGGCTCTCGGGGGGCCCTGATGTAAGGAGGGGCTCTCTGGGGACCCTCATGTAAGGGGAGGCTCTCTGGGGACCCTGATGTAAGGGGAGGCTCTCTGAGAACCCTGATTTAAGGGGGGCTCTCTGGGGGCCCTGATGTAAGGGGAGGCTTTCTGGGGACCCTGATGTAAGGGGAGGCTCTCTGGGGACCCTTGTGTAAGGGGGGGCTCTCTGGGGACCCTGAAATAAGGAGGGGCTCTCTGGGGACCCTGATGTCAGGGGAGGCTCTCTGGGGGATCCTGATGTAAGGGGAGGCTCTCTGGGGACCCTGATGTAAGGGGAGGCTCTCTGGGGACCCTTGTGTAAGGGGGGGCTCTCTGGGGACCCTGAAGTAAGGAGGGGCTCTCTGGGGACCCTGATGTCAGGGGAGGCTCTCTGGGGGACCCTGATGTAAGGGGAGGCTCTCTGAGAACCCTGATTTAAGGGGGGCTCTCTGGGGGCCCTGATGTAAGGGGAGGCTCTCTGGGGACCCTTGTGTAAGGGGGGGCTCTCTGGGGACCCTGATGTCAGGGGAGGCTCTCTGGGGGATCCTGATGTAAGGGGAGGCTTTCTGGGGACCCTAATGTAGGGGGAGGCTCTCTAGGGACCCGGATGTAAGGGGGGCTCTCTGGGGAACCTGATTTAGGGGGAGACTCTATTCAATAAATATTGTTTGTTTGAACCTCATACTGTTCTATATTGTTGTACTTATTCTTTGACTGTTTTGTTTAAAGGAGGGAGGATTGTATTGGGAGCACTGAAGTGTCAGGTGTGACTGTGTGGCAATGGTAAATGGCTCACAGCATCACGGGTCAGGTAGAGGGCCCCTTAGCAGAATTTTGCTTAGGGCCCCAGGGAGGTCAGGATCGGCACTGGTGACGTCCTGACGTTGCTTCCGTGTTTGCATTCAGGAGACTGGAACAAAGCGGTTTACGGCTTTTAGCCGCATCGATTGTTATCCCTGGAAAGCTGATCGCTCTAAAAAACAGTACCGGGATGATGCCTGCAGCTGCGGGCATAATCCCGGTATAACTCCCGAAAGCCGAGGCCGCATATCTGCGTCCGCTCAGCGGGAAGGGGTTAAGCAAGGATGCTGATTACACTACCTGGCTTACAAGTTACCACTAGAGGGTACACTACACAAATGCTCATAAAACACACTCCAGCAAACTTGTACAAACATGAGCAAAGTATCAAAATGACTTTAGTACAGATATTGCAGATTTTGAACTGATAACGCCCTGTAGGTTCACTTTATAGGATATTGTCGCAGTAAATGTGGAAGGAAAGTGAAACACAAAACCGCCGTTGGCGTAAACACTTCATATGCAGAAAGGTATTTGAATATAGAAATCAAAGTCCACAGTGTAGCGTCCGCCTCCGTCTGTGCAGGCGCGGCTCGCTGTCTACAGAGCCATTAAACTGCTCTTCCTCTGTGACATATTAACAGAACAAACGACGTGTGATCCCAGACATGCAACACGCCAAAGGCAAGATTTCCCCCGGCTTTGAATAACGACAATCACCTGGCAAAGGGAATAAAGAGCGAGTTCCTGACTGCCGCTGGCAGAGGAAAATATGCAAAATGTTCGGGACATTCCACCCACGTTCATTAATATCAACCATATTTATCAACCTGTCTAATGCGGAACTTTTTTTTTTACAGTATGAGCATGAAATAAAAATAATGATAATGCTACAGGTAACAAGAGGAGTGAAAGATGAGCAATTATAATGCACAAAGCTTCAATCAATGTGTTTGAAAACTGTTCTGTGCATCATTTGTGAACGACAGAAAAAGTCCGACGGAAGCGTTTCATCGTCTATTCCGATCGTGTGTAGGCCTCATCGGACTTTTTTTTTCTCGAAAATTCTGAGGGACCTAGAAATAGAACATGCTTTAAATATTTCTGCGGACCCAATTCCTATCGGGAAAACTGATCGTCTGTATGCTGTTCCGACGGACCAAAAACGACGCATGCTCAGAAGTAAGTACGAGACGGAAGCTATTGGTTAATGGCTATTGAACTTCCTTTATTGTAGTCCCGTCATAAGTGTTGTACGTCACCGCGTTCTGGATGTTCGGACTTCAGTCGGACTTTGGGTTGACCGTCTGTAGGCAAGATCGCTTGAATGGAATTCCGTCGGAGAAACCTTCGGAGTTTATTCCGATGGCTAAACCGGTCGTGTGTACACGCATTAGATATATGAAATCTTTCTTTCTCAATTTCCAGCCCATAGGCAGAGCTCTAGGTCCCTTTGCAAATGTTTACCTGTCTATCCTTTGATGCCTTGCTGTAAAAGAAACTGGTGTACACAGAGCTCAGTAGCTCAATCTAAGATTTACACAAGCAGCTTACTTAAAGGGGTTGTAAAGGTTCACGTCTTTTCACCTTAATGCATCCTATGCATTAAAGTGAAAAAACATCCGACAATACCGGCCCCCCCAGCCCCCTCATTTTACTTACCTGAGCCCGTTCACCTGCTGCACTCGCCCCCGATTTCCTCTTCGCTGCTCAGATGGGCCATTGATTGGCTAGAGTGGATGGATTGAAAGCAGCGCAGCCATTGGCTCACCCTGCTGTCAATCACATCCAATGACGCGGCGCGCCGGGGTGCGGGGCCGAGTGATACAGTCAGCGGCTATTGCAAGGAGGAGCTGAGACAGCCGCCGAGGGACCCCAGAAGAGCAGGTTTGGGGCCACTCTGTGCAAAATGAGCTGCACGGTGGAGGTAAGTATAACATGTTTGTTATTAAAAAAAAAAAAATTACCTTTACAACACCTTTAAAGCGGACCTTCATGTAAACAAGGCAGATCGCTGTTCTGACAGGGAAGAAGATGGAGATCTTGTGTTCCTGCTAAGCAGGAACACAGATTTCTGTCTCCATCCAGTCAGACCATCCCCCCCACCATCTCCATCCAGTCAGACCATCCCACCAACTAGGGACACACTTAACCCTTTGATCACCCGTGTTAACCCCTTCCCAGCCAGTGTCTATAGTACAGTGACAGTGCATATTTTTAGCACTGATCATTGTAATAATGTCAATGGTTCTCAAAAAAAGTGTCAGTTAGGTGTCCGATTTGTCCGGCGCAATGTCACAGTCCCGCTAAAAAAATCACTGATCTCTACCATTACTAGTAAAAAAAAGAAAAAAAAATGCCATAAAAATATCCCATAGTTTGTAGACGCAATAACTTTTGCACAAACCAATCAATCTACGCTTATCAGGTTTTTGTTTACCAAAAATATATAGCAGAATACATATCGGCCTAAATCGATGAAGAAATTTGATTTCTTACATTTTTTTATTGGATATGTTTTATAACAGAAATTTTTTTTTTACATTCTTTTATTGGGTAAGTAAAAAATTTTTTTTTTTTTTCAAAATTGTCGGTCATTTTTTAACTTTACTTTACTTTAAACATTTTCTTGGAGAACATTTGAAAATAAAAAATGAAAAAACGTCTCAGCAGATTTTTTACTTCTCAGGATTCGATTTTGTTTTTAGTTTTGTTTTTTTTTTTCTTTCCTTTTGCTCTAGAGATAAAAGGTAGATATGATCTAGCCGGGCTCTTGTTACAAAGTAGCTCCAAAGAATGACAGAGTACCTGCCAGGATAAATAGGGGTGCTGGGGGTCATTCTCTGCTTGTATCTATCTGTTTAGTCTTTGTATACAGTACAGGTGTACCATTGTATATAAAAAAAAAAAACCCCAATGTGGGTTTCCCAACCCCCACCCGTTTACACCGCCGAGCACCTGTGCTCCAGTGTGCAGACACGACTACAAGCTCCATAAAGATAATTGGAAGTTGGGCTCTCCTGTTCATCATCTCTATGGAGCTTTGGTGGCATTAGAGCCGTTCACACCAGAACATAGTGCATTTCCCCGCACTGCGCATGAAACGCGTCGCCCTTGCTAGGTGCACACTGGTGCCATTCGTTTTCAATCCAACCTAAATGTATCTAGCAAATGCAGCGCGTTTGTGGCCTCCAATCGTCATGGTACTATGCAGTTTGGTGCGGCGCAATTTGTAGGAGTAGCATCTGCACTACTTTTTGCACGTTCCCATGTGTTTGGCAGCCCATTAAAATGAACAGGCTGTCAAATCCGGAACGCACAAAAACACATGCCTGGGGGCCCATAATCTCCTATTGCCCGGGGGCCCCATGAGTTGTCAGTCCGCCCCTGGACACACCGCACCTCCGATCGCCGTGCTGCGCACCCCCGCGGGGCGTGCGCTGGCTGTGTTATCCCGATCACCTCATATGACGTCCAGTCAGCATATCACAACCACTTTGCCGCCTTCATTCTGCTATATGGCGGACAGCGAGTGGTTAAGGGATGCAGACCCTGCCACTTTCCTCGTTAGAGCCCTGCAAGTGCAGCAGCTGAATGCTAATTATAAAATCACCAAACAAACTGTTATTTCTTTAGAATAACAAAAGGTAGGAATCTGCATCAGCGTTTGTTAAAATCCTTGCAATGTACAGAGCTCATCCAGGGGGGATGTTTTTTTTTTCTCAAAAAAGGTGGAGTTACTCTTTAACGAGCCTTTAACCCTTACAATGTGTGTGTGTGGGGGGGGGGGGCACTGTAAGGATTTTTTTTTTCTGTGCCCGGAGTTGAGCTTTAAAATGACGGTACCCTTACTTTACTTAAAATCAAACAAAAGTGTTTTTTTTTTTTTTGTTTTTTTTTGCAAGGGGTGTAAAAAAAGCCAGAAAAGCAACATGTTGTGACGTAGAGAAAGCATTCATCGGTTCTCCTTTATGGGGCCGCCGTCCCCCCGATGACAGCTGAGACCCCATCACATTTCTGTTTAACAAGAAACTGTAAAAAGACGAAGATTCCGAATCACAGCGACTAATGCAAAGAATTTCCCATAAATGGACGCCGAGCCTGAGAAAGGGTGCACAGTGCGGTCCTATCACCTGCTGTCCTGACCCCGAATCAGACCAATAAAATGATTTATTGATCAGGGTAATAATCAGATTACATCGCTGCTTCCAGCTATATGTAAACCCAATCAGTAAATCTTTACATGTCAAAGCTGAACTCCGGGCAGATACACACTCACCGGCCACTTTATTAGGTACACTTGTTCAATTGCCTGGTAACATAAATTACTAATCAGTCAGTCTCATGGCAGCGACTCAATGTATTTAAGCATCTAGACGTGGAGAAGACGACTTGCTGAAGTTCAAACCGCATATCAGAATGGGAAAGAAAGGGAATTTAAGTGACTTTGAACGAGGGAAGGTTGTTGGTGCCAGACGGGCTGGTCTGAGTATTTCAAAAACCGCCGATCTACTGGGATTTTCACACACAACCATCTCTCGGGTTCACAGAGAATGGTCCGGAAAAGAGAAAATATCCAGTGAGCGGCAGTTGTGTGGAGGAAAATGCCTTGTTGATGTCAGAGGAGAATGAACAGACTGGTTCGAGATGATAGAAAGACAACAGTAACTCAAATAACCACTGGTTACAGCCAAGGTATGCAGAATACCATCTCTGAACGCACAACACTTCGAACCTTGAAGCAGATGGGCTACAGCAGCAGAAGACCACACCGGGTGCCACTCCTGTCAGCTAAGAACAGGAAACTGAGGCTACAATCCGCACAGGATCACCAAAATTGGACAATAGAAGATTGGAAAAACGTTCTCTGGTCTGATGAGTCTCGATTTCAGCTGCGACATTCAGATGGTCGGGTATGGTTGCCACCTCATCCCTTTAAACCGGAACACATATTAATTACACAGGTTCTGTGGCTGATTAAGGTGGTAATTATAGTCACTCGGTGCATTATCTGCATTTAATTAGCCTCAGAACCCGTGTAATTCAAAGGCGTTCAGGATTAAAGGGATGAGGTGGCAACTCTATGGTGGGGTCAGAATTTGGTGTAAACAACATGAAATCATGGATCCATCCTGCCTTGTATCACCGGTTCAGGCTGGTGGTGGTGTAAATGGTGGGGGGGATATTTTCTTGGCACACTTTGGGCTCCTTTAGTACCAATTGAGCATCATTTTAAACGCCACGACCTACCTGAGTATTGTTGCTGACCATGTCCATCCCTTTATGACTACAGTGTCCCCATCTTCTGATGGCTCCTTCCAGCAGGATAATGCACCATGTCACAAAGATCAAATCATCTCACCACTGGACAATGAGGTCCCTGTACTCCAATGGCCTCCACATTCACCACATCTCATCCAATAGAGCAGTGATGGCGAACCTTGGCACTCCAGATGTTTTGGAACTACATTTCCCATGATGCTCAACTACACTGCAGAGTGCATGAGCATCATTGCCAAGGTTCGCCATCACTGCAATAGAGCATCTTTGGGATGTGGTGGAACGGGAGATTCCCATCATGGATGTGCAACCGACAAATCTGCAGCAACTGCGTGATATTATCATGTAAATATGGACCAAAATCTCTGAGGAATGTTTCCAACACCTTGTTGAATCTATGCCACCAAGAATGAAGGCAGTTCTGAAGGCAAAAGGGGGTCCAACCCGGTACTGGCGAGGTGCACCTAATAAAGTGAGTGTAAGGCCCCTTTCACACTGGGGCGGTGGGGGCGTCGGCGGTACAACAGCGCTCTTTTTAGCGCTGCTGTACCGTCGTTCTTGCAGCTGTATTCGGCCGCTAGCGGTGCGGTTTTAACCCCCGCTGGCAGCCGAAAAAGGGTTAAAATACCTTGTACAGCGCGGCTATAGCCGCGGTATTGCGGCGGCATAGCCGCGCTGTCCCATTGATTTCAATGGGCAGGAGCGGTGAAGGAGCGGTGAATACACCACTCCTTCACCGCTCTAAAGAAGCGGTTTGCAGGACTTTTTTCACCGTCCTGTCAGCGCACCGCTTCAGTGTGAAAGCGGAGGCTGTTTAGGGGCGGTTTGCAGGCGGTATTTTTAGCGCAATAACGCCTGCAAACCGCCCCAGTGTGAAAGGGGTCTAAAAGACACAAATGAATGCAGCTCTGCAATCATTACGGATAGGTTCACATACTTACAGCCTATGATGTGATCCGATTTTCAGTGTTTTGCTTCCACCGGACGACTGTGATAAATCCTTTATACTTACTCACCTCTTATCCTCAGCCAGTGGGGCCCATGAGACTAACTTCAAATTGCTATCTAGATGATACAGGAGCCCCGACCTTTCTTCATCTGTCTGTGACTGATCTCTGCTGGCGTTGTCAGCAGAG
This sequence comes from Aquarana catesbeiana, assembly GCF_042186555.1. Taxonomy (NCBI): domain Eukaryota; kingdom Metazoa; phylum Chordata; class Amphibia; order Anura; family Ranidae; genus Aquarana; species Aquarana catesbeiana. Next base: position 35,669,617 of record NC_133330.1, read on the forward strand.
TCAGGGTACCCTGATCCATCTTTGGTTGGCTTGCCCTTCTGTTCATATGTAGGAAGGTGCTGTCTACTTTCTCCACTGCAGGTGGCGCTATCCACAGCGGCACTATAGTTAGGGAGGAAGTCAGGAGGAACAGAGCTGCTCTATGGTCACCTAGATCACTGGGGAAGCGGTCTGACTGGATGCTGCCGCCCCATGTGACCCAGGTCACCATCTTGGGTCAGGCAGAGCCTTTTTTAGGCCCTGGCTCCCAGGTTTGGCGCACTTTTGGTGAGTTGTCAGAGTAGGGACAGGTACCCCATCTGTGAGTGAGGGTCTTAGTGATAGGGAAAGCATAGGGTCACATCTCTTATAGACACCTCTCCGATTGGTTGCATTCTGCTCCCTCTTTGCAGACGCTGTCTTCACATTGTTGGAAATTGTGAGTGCACCTGGCTGGGTAGCCTGCCCACCAGGTCTGTTGTGCTGTATTACTTCAATACAAGTTTTACATTGCACCCTACACCCCACCTACATCCACTACATCTAGGTCTCGGCCTTCCTCCTTCCTCAGCTTCATGGCGTCGCGGCTTCCCCTGCGTATCCTCCCTCTTATTCCTAGGTGGCCAATAGGATCGCCTCTCCTTTCGGCCGATTGGGTGATGGGTCTCAGGACACGCTTCCTGATTGGCCGGGAGGAGAATCAGGTAGACAATAGCGAATATTAATTCGCTATTGTCACACAAGTAGGTGTGCTCAGTGCGCAATGCTCTGCGCCCCGAGCCCACCCTTTTTTTAAGCCTATTAGAGCCTCTGGCTTTAATCACATGCTCCTAAAAAGAAAAAAACCCCAATTGGAATCCATGCGTCCGGTGCCCCGCATGTAGATTAGGGGGCCGGACGCATTGATTAGGGGGCGGCACCCCTGCGCCCTGCATTACGGGCCGCCACTGCTAGTACGTGATCCTTTTTCAGGCACTTCCTGTTATGCTGTGACAACTGTCTCCCAATTGTGCTCCTGCATTGTCACCCTGTCACAGAGCCCCCCCCCCCACATTAGAGTTTCCCTTTACATCAGAGTCTGCAGGATTCCACCTTACAGTGCAAGGAGAAACTCTGCAGACCCTGATGTAAAGGGGAACTCTGCAGACCCTGATGTAAGGGGGAACTCTGCAGACCCTGATGTAAGGGGGAACTCTGCAGACCCTGATGTAAAGGGGAACTCTGCAGACCCTGGTGTAAGGGGGAACTCTGCAGACCCTGATGTAAAGGGGAACTCTGCAGACCCTGATGTAAAGGGGAACTCTGCAGACCCTGATGTAAAGGGGAACTCTGCAGACCCTGGTGTAAGGGGGAACTCTGCAGACCCTGATGTAAGGGGGAACTCTGCAGACCCTGATGTAAAGGGGAACTCTGCAGACCCTGATGTAAGGGGGAACTCCGCAGACCCTGATGTAAAGGGGAACTCTGCAGACCCTGATATAAGGGGGGAACTCTGCAGACCCTGATGTAAGGGGGAACTCTGCAGACCCTGATATAAGGGGGAACTCTGCAGACCCTGATGTAAAGGGGAACTCTGCAGACCCTGATGTAAAGAGGAACTCTGCAGACCCTGATATAAGGGGGAACTCTGCAGACCCTGATGTAAAGGGGAACTCTGCAGACCCTGATGTAAAGAGGAACTCTGCAGACCCTGATGTAAGGGGGAACTCTGTGGACTTTAATGTAAGGGGGAACACTGCGGACCCTGTTGTAGGGGAGGGCTCTGGTGACCAGAGACCACCTTACATCCTCTAACCCTTCCAATCCCCACTCTATCCAAAACTCAAACATTTTGTTTGGACATGCACTTTAATATAAAGTCTGGTGATCCTACCATGATGATCCTTTTTTCAGGCACTTCCTGTTATGCGGTGACAACTGTCTCCCAATTGTGCTTCTGCATTGTCACCCTGTCACAGAGCCCCCTGGTGGAGACCACAAGCAGCTGTGTCCACCCACATTGCACAGGCACCATTGTCATTATCGAGATACTGGTCCAGAGCACTGATGCGTAGCAGATGCTGGAGCGAGTGCATGTAGACAGGAAGTGGCTGCAAGGAGGCTGCAGGAGTTCAGCAGTAATGAGATACAGGATGGAATAGGATACCCAGGGCTTTAGCAAATTAAATATCATCCAGTATGGGTTTAGATCTATTGTGACAGCAGGAAGCACATGTCAAAACAATGCAGGGTGCCGTCCTGAAGAGCAGCCTGTGTGTGTTTACACCATTCCAGGTCATGGAGCGCGTCGCTGGCACTTATCGCCTGTCAGGCTGCATCCCACGTGGGCCGCACTCTAATCCCAGCACGGGCCGGCCGGCTCACACCACTGCTGGCCGATGACTTCATTCAATTAGAAGCCTGATTATCCGATGGACAGCAGAGCTCCCTGCTGTGTACATGACACGGGACTGTCGTCTGGATGAGAGGCGAGATCCCGGGGGTCCGACAAGCCAGCGACGCACCCGGACACAGGTGAGAGACGCCTCCATATTTCCCTAAAAAAAATCTGCTTTGCTTTATTCAGACATATCAGTATAAAAGGGCGTCTGGTGAGATTTTAGCTGTCATCTTTTTCATCTATGCGAGAAAAATGACAGCTGGGGCAGCACAGGCAATTCTTTTTTTTATTCCAGTAATTATCGGTGATTTGCTGTTTGCCTTTACCACTGTGTTTGTGGCAAAAATCCATTTTATTGTTTAAATTTAAAGTGGTTATAAACCCTTTTATACACCGAGGGAAGTGACTGGCCTTGGGTGACACACAGAGTGGAAACAAATCCTCCTACATAAGTTGTACCTGTTTATCTGCAGTCTTCTCTTCTCTACATCTGTTTCAAAGTCTGTACTTTATAAAGCTTGTCTGAGCTGTCAGAAAATAAGGGGCGGAGAGCTGAAGTTACAGTGAAGAGAGCTGATTGGAGGGAAGAGACACACCCCACTTTACACAGCACACTGAGGTTGTCAATCACAGGTTGTGTGCTGGAGGTCCCTCCCCTGCCACTTTTTTTTTCCCTCTGTGTCAGAAGTGACTCATGTTAATACCCTGTTTCCCCGAAAATAAGACCTAGCATGATTGTCAGTGATGGCTGCAATATAAGCCCTACCCCCCAAATAAGCCCTACCCTGTTTCCCCCGAAAATAAGCCCTACCCTGAAAATAAGACCTACAAAGACTTTAACTAGGGCTTATTTGGGGGGTAGGGCTTATATTGCAGCCATCACTGACAATCACGCTAGGTCTTATTTTCGGGCAAACAGGGTAGCAGAGGAACGAAGCAGACTAATATGTTATTTCCTATGATCATCTGCTCCATCTAGTGGCCACCATGTGGTTTTCCTTCTGAAATAGTATCTCTACCAGGAAAATACCGCATGGTGGCCACTAGATGGAGCTGACAATCATAGGAAATAAACATATTAGACACACTACAGGTATTATTGGTGACGGCTGTGAGACTTTAAGGGCTCAAATATTTTTAAAATGAGTGTTTGCTCATAACAAGACAACATAGAAGATTTTCGGGGGGGGGGGGGGGGGGGACTTTAGTATGGTGCTGTTATTAGACTTTTTAGCAATAAAAACTCGACAGGGGTTCTAATCCCTCACCGCTCAATCCAATAACTAATAAAAAAATTAGTTTTTGTACTTTAGTAGAACATGGGCAGGTTTTACAGGCTGTTGTGTCCCCCCCTCCCCCACAATGATTGATCAGCCCCCACTATATAATAATGGGGTCTCTGGAATTCCAAGCAGCAGAAAATGCCGTAAAAAATCCTGAGCGGTCTGGCAGCACGCGAAGCGGTGTCTGTATGAATAGGCACCAGCTGTACAAACCGTGACACCACATTACTCACCCTGTGCATCACTTCTAATGGCAGATGCAGAGAGAATGTGACCGACAAGAAAAGACTTTTTTATGACAATTCCTCCAAGAATCCAGGAAGGGAATGTCCCCCTGGGTGTACACAGCCCTCTATAAGTGGGATTTTATGGGGCTCCTTACTGACCCCCTCCTACCCCCCAAAAAATTGTGACTCCCCCCCATGCAATAACTCAACGCAATTGAAGTGGACCTAACATCAGATATATTATTTCATGAGAAATGCATGCAGGCTAAGATCACCGTACTCCTCCTGCTGGCTCTGAGATCATGTAAATCCCGGTGTCTGTGCAGTTCTTGGCTGCGTTCACAAATGTCAGACACAGATCAGCCCCTGCTGCAAGGTTACAATGTACAGTCCGATCACTGGGGGGGGGGGGGAGGAGACTGAGGAAATGCTTCCTCCTGCCTGCAGCAGACTGATGACATCATCTCAGCCTAGGACAGTGGTTGTCGACTTAGGAGCTTAACCGCTTCCGGACCGCCCACCGCAGTTTTACGTGATGACTTTGAAGGAGGATATCGTTGTTATGGCGGCAGTTAGCGGCCATAACCCCGGTATCCTCGTCTTCAGCGGGAGGTCCGGTTTAAGATAAAAGTGGTCTCTGCGGCGGATTCGCCGCAAGATCACTTTTATCGGTGGCGGGAGAGGGCCCCCCTCCCCCTCCTCCCGCCGCGATCCGGTGGCCTCCCCCGCTTACCGGAGCTGTCGGCAGCGGCGGAGGCGATCGCATCCTCTCACTTGCTGGGTATGGAGACGAGTGAGGGGAAGATGTCCCCCACCCATCTCAATATCACTGCAGGGCGGAAGCGACGTCAAAAAGTTACTTCCACCCATAGCTCTTAACGGGACATTTTTCTTTTTAAATTTTTTTAAATGACAAATTTTAGTGTAAATATGAGATGTGAGGTCTTTTTGACCCCACATCTCATATTTAAGAGGTCCTGTCATGCTTTCTTCTATTACAAGGGATGGTTCCTGATCCCCATTGAAAACGTCTACTATGACGAAACGCGTCTGGGAGGGCAGGCACTGACGTCACCATGCTGTTCGAGAGGAGGACGGGCTCCTGTGTTTGCCGGCCGGCATTTGTTTTTATGCGATCTCTGTCTTTTTATATGTAAATACATTACTAGCTTTTTTATTAAATGGTCAAAACTGTATTACGCTATGGTCAGTTTTTCTTCTTTCTGAGCCCATCCTGAGTACACCTCAAGTACGGCTACCAATTTGTGAGACGCTTCGGGGGTTGTCAGCTGCAAGGTCCAGTTCCTGTGTGTGTCCAGTGGTCATCTTTGCAAGCTAAAGGCCGTGGCTGGGTTACATACATGGGTTTTATACGGTGGTCGGGCACTCTTTTCAATGTGTGGAGTCATTGGAGGACTGAATTATATGGACTATTGTTTTTTACTAATGTTAATATACACATTGTTATTGGCGCAGCTCTCCTCTATTTTATCTGTCTATTTTTGTGTGTATCCCACATTTGAGCTGCTGCCTTTGCTGGTTTTATTATTTACTATTCTAAGTCTAGCGCGGTTTTTCTCTTTTTCTATAAACTCAGATATTACCTTGTAAAAGTAGCAGCAAACTCACCACTGCACTGTACATAGCCTGTGCAGAGAGCAGAGCTGTGGGAGGGGCCCAGCAGGCTCCACCCACTACAGGCTGCCTGCAGAAAATGACAGGAGGGGGCGGAGACAAGACCAGTCACCCTGCGCAAGGAGAGAGAGCAGCAGTGACCGGTCTTTATTACAGGAAGTCAAGTTACTGCACAGATGTGGAATAAATACACAAAGCTCACCAAGATTCAGGGAACAATAGGGCTGGTTCACAACACAAAAACCCACTCCAGATCCGTTCCAGATGCGTTTCTGCATGCGCGTTTTTAATGCATTTTTGGCGCATTTTTATGTTTCTGGATGCATTCCAGATTTTTTTTAACTGTTTTTTTTTTTCACTGTACTGGTGCATTTTTGATGCATTCCAGTGCGTTTTTGATTCGTTTTACAGCGTTCCAGTACAGTCCAGTGCAGAAAAAATGCAACGTGTTCTACTTTTTTTCTGGGACTGGAAAGCCCTGGAACTGACTGCAATGGTGTGTGAACTATGCCATTGGAAACCATAGAACCTACTTTCCATGCGTTCTTGATGCAGAAAAAAAAACACACTGGACTGCATGTGGTGTGAACTGGCCCTTAGACAATATTGACAAAGAGACAGTTGACACCATAAAAACGCAGTCCGGACGCGTTCCAGATGCTTTTTTGCATTCTCATTTTTGATGCGTTTTTGGTGCATTTTTGATGCAGTCCAGTGCATCCCCCCCCTCTTTTAAATAAGGGCCAGTTCACACCACATTCAGCCCAGTGCGTTTTTTTTCTGCATCAAAAACACATGGAAAGTATCTTATATGGTTTCCAATGGCATAGATCACAGCAGTGCAGTCAGTTCCAGAAAAAAGAAGTAGAACATGCTGCATTTTTTCTGCACTTGACTGTACTGGAACGCTGTAAAACAGATCAAAAACGCACTGGAACGCACCTGAATGCACCAAAAATGCATTGGAACACAGATTTCCCTATTTAAGGTTAAGAAAAAAGAGGGGGGAGCACTGGACTGCATAAAAAATGCAACAAAAGCGCATAAAAAATGCACTGAAACGCATCAAAAACGCGTCACAAAAGAGCATGCAGAAAAGCATCTGGAGCGCATCCGTACTGAGTTTCTATGGTGTGAACTGGCCCTAAAACGCATCAAAAACGCACTGGAACGCCTGAGGGCCAAAATCAAAAATGCACTGAAACGCATCAAAAAACGCGTCACAAAAGTGCATGCAGAAAAGCATCTGGAACGCATCTGGACTGCGTTTCTAAGGTGTGAACTGGCCCTAAAACGCATCAAAAACGCACTGGAACGCCTGAGGGCCAGTTCACACCACATGCAAAACAGTGCGTTTTTTTTCTGCATCAAAAACGCATGGAAAGTAGGTTATATGGTTTTCAATAGCATAGTTCACACCAGTGCTTGCAGTTTCAGAAAAGAAAAAGTAGAACATGCTGCATTTTTCCTGCACTGGACTGTACTGGAACGCTGTAAAACGCATCAAAATTGCAACTAAATGCACCAAAAAATGCGCTGGAGCACACATGTCCTTATTAAAGGTTATGAAAAAAGAGGGGGGGGGGTGCACTGGACTGCAATAAAGAAAATAACAAACCAAATGACCATAAAGACTGGACTGCATCAAAAACGCATTGAAACGCATCAAAAATGCGTCAAAACTGCGCATTCATAAAAGCATCTGGAACGCATCTGGACTGCGTTTCTATGGTGTAAACTGGCCCTAAAAAAACGCATCAAAAAACGCACTGGACCCTTGTATAGTAAAAAAAAAAAAACAGGAAAAACAAAGAAAAGAAAAAAAAGCACCCGGAATGCATCAAAAACGTGTTAAAAACTTGCATGCAGAAATGCATCCGGGATGGATCCGAAGTGTGTTTTTGTGGTGTGAACTGACCCTAAGGACAGTGCGTTTTTTTTTTTTTTTTTTTTTGGTGTGTTTAGGTGCGTTTTTGATGCGTTTTACAGCGTTCCAGTACAGTCCAGTTTTTAATGCATTTTTGGCACATTTTTATGTGTTTCTGGATGCATTCCAGATGGTTTTTTAACTGTTTTTTTTTTTCTGGTGCATTTTTGATGCATTTTTGATGCATTCCAGTGCGTTTTTGATGCGTTTTACAGCGTTCCAGTACAGTCCAGTGCAGGGAAAATGCAGCATGTTCTACTTTTTGCTCCGGAACTGGAAAGCCCTGGAACTGACTGCACTGGTGTGTGAACTATGCCATTAAAAACCATATAACCTACTTTCCATGCGTTTTTGATGCAGAAAAAAAAAAACGCACTGGACTGCGAAAATGAAGTGGCCCTTGGATAATATTGACTTATCCTGAAGCTCGGGGGTTAAGTGAAGAGATCAGTGAGTGCCGAAGCCGCCGATCAAACAACAACAGCGAGGCGATTGCTACATCGAGTCCAACAACACTTCACAAAGGCGACATTGATGCGTTTTCTTTTTTTTTTTATGTGACCTATTTGTGACACACAACAAAGACAGACGAGAAGAAGACGCAGCCGCCGCCGCTTGTCTCTCGTGTTCTGCCAGATCTCTCCATCGCAGGAAGAACTTTTCCTGGAGTTCTTTTCCCTCTTCTTCCTGGCATAGAAATAGGAGAGGTTGGGAAGTGCGGAGAGGAGTCCTCCTGCTCGCTCTCCTCTCTTTTTTTTTTCCTCTTGGCTGGCTTGGATGTGGAGGTGTAGCCCTGAGCTTTATTACTCAGAGTCTTCAGATTACTGGAGTCACTGGGAGGGAAGGAGGGAAGGAGGCGCACACAACACACGGCTGGTACCTGGAGCAGCGGGATCGCGCTTCATTCATGCGTTGGCACCGGGGGGACAAGCATAGGGGCCCCTCTACATAGGACCCCGGGGCAGAGCCTCCTGTGTACGGGCAAGGAGCCCACACAACACCGCTTCATTCCTCTACAGGTAAGGCTGCTCTGTCACCTCCACATTTATTTCTGTCTTATAGACGATCAAATGAGAAAATCGATCGAAATGCAAAAAAAAATAAAAATGTCATATAATGGAAGGATTTCATAGATTGCTGCTTGCCAGTCCTTAGATGTGGTGGCTGCATTCATTTTCTTTTTTTTGCCTTTTATTTTCTCCTGGTGATCCTGCCAGTAACACACTTCCTGTCCTCGGGTGACAACGCTCACTCACTGTACTGTATCTATGGAGAAGTGTTGTCACCCTCTTCTGCTCTCCTGATTTGGACTGTAAATATCCTAGAACATTTTTTTTATGTATCATAGCTTATCAGGCTTTAGATGTGGTGGCTGCATTTGTTTTCTCTTTATTTTCACCTGGTGATCCTGTCCTCGGGTGACAACGCTCAATCACTGTACTGTATCCATGGAGAAGTGTTGTCACCCTCTTCTCCTCTCCTGATTTTAGGTATCGGAGCTTATCAGTCTTTAGATGTGGTGGCTGCATTCATTTTCATTTTTTTTTTCCCTTTTATTTTCACCTGGTGATCCTACCAGTAACACACTTCCTGTCCTCGGGTGACAACGCTCACTCACCCTTCTCTATATAGAGAAGTGTTGTCACCCTCTTCTGCTCTCCTGATTTGGACTATAAATATCCTAGAACATTTTTTTTTTTATGTATCGGAGCTTACCAGTCTTTAGATGTGGTGGCTGCATTCATTTTTTTTTTCTTTTTTCTCTTTATTTTCACCTGGTGATCCTGCCAGTAACACACTTCCTGTCCTCGGGTGACAACGCTCACTCACCCTGCTGTATCTATGGAGAAATGTTGTCACCCTCTTTTACTCTCTTGATTTGGACCATAAATACCCTAGAACATTTTTTTTTCATGTATTACCAATCTTTAGATGTGGTTACTTTATTTATTTATTTTTCAGTTTTTATCTTTTACTTTCACCTGTCACCTGTTAATTACACCTGATGATCCTGCCAGTAACACACTTCCTGTCCTCAGGTGACAACGCTCGCTCACCCTTCTGTATCTATGGAGAAATGTTGTCATCCTCTTTTACTCTCTTGATTTTTACCATTAATACCCTAGAACAATTTTTTGCTTTGTTGCTTTATTTATTTTTATTTATTTTTATTTATTTTTCAATTTTTATCTTTTGCTTTCTCCTGTCACCTGTTAATTACACCTGGTGATCCTGCCAGTAACACACTTCCTGTCGTTGGGTGACAACACTCACTCACTGTACTGTATCTATGGAGAAGTGTTGTCACCCTAGGCTGCTCTCCTGATTTGGACTACAAATACTCCTCGAATATCTGTTGTATATATTGCAGCTTATCAGTCTTTAGATGTGGTGGCTGCATTCATTTTTTCACATCACCCTTCTGTGTCCAGCCTGTGTTGTCACCCTAGAACAATTCTTTTGAACGTATTGCCGCTTATCAGTCCTTAGATGTGGTGGCTGCATTCATTTTCTTTTTTTTCCCTTTAATTACACCTGGTGATCCTGCCAGTAACACACTTCCTGTCCTCAGGTGACAACGCTCACTCACCCTTCTGTATATAGAGAAGTGTTGTCACCCCCTTCTGCTCTCCTGATTTGGACTATAAATATCCTAGAACATTTTTTTTTAATGTATCTGAGCTTACCAGACTTTAGATGTGGTGTCTGCATTCGTTTTCTTTTTTTCCCTCTTTCATTTCACCTGGTGATCCTGCCAGTAGCACACTTCCTGTCCTAGGATGACAACGATCTCTCACCCGTCTGTGTATATTTAGAATTGTTGTCACCCTCTTCTGATTTGGACTACAAATACCCAAGAACATTTTTTTAAATGCATTGGAGCTTACCAGTCTTTAGATGTGGTGACTGCATTAGTTTTCTTTATTCAGCTTTTTTTTTTCTTTTACTTTCTCCTGTCACCTGTTAGTTACACCTGGTGATCCTACCAGTAACACACTTCCTGTCCTAAGGTGACAACACTCAGTCATTTTCTGTATCTATAGAGAAGTGTTGTCACCCTAGACTGCTCTCCTGATTTGGACTACATATACCCTAGAACACATTTATATATATATATATATATATATATATATTTTTTTTTTTTCCTTTATATATTGCAGCTTGCCAGTCTTTAGATGTGGTGGCTGCATTAGTTTTCTTTTTTTAGTTGTTTTTTACTTTCACCTGTCAGCTTACCAACACTCGCTTACTGTACTGTATCAATAGAGAAGTGTCGTCACCTTAGCCTGCGCTCCTGATTTGGACTACAAACACCTCCAACTCTCTTCATTTTCATTACAAGGGGGTTGACACGTTTTGTAGTTTACAGAAAAGAACTGGAAAAGGCTGACAACATTGTTTTCGAGATATCAGTTCAGTGCACAGGAAGTGACGGGGGACACTGGATTTCTGGCGGGATCAACGCGTATTGTTCTAAACTTACAGAAAATGTTTTTAGACTGAAAAAGAAAGCAAATGCAGCCACCACATCTAAACAGTGGCAATGTGAAATATATTACAGTTTGTTCTTGGATTTAGATATCTGATATATATATACATATATATATATATTACAGCTTAGACATACCTCCCAACTTTTTGAGATGGGAATGAGGGACACCTATCAGAAAAAGTATGTAGGCATAGGACACACCCCTTGCCACGCCCCCTTAAAGGAGAATTGTACAAAAAAAACAAGATTGGTTAAACCCAAAAGTGCTTTTTTTACCACTACTATTCCTTTATATTAGCTCTTAAAATTTACAAATGCAGCAATTTAGAAATCAGATGAAAGGTTTAGCGCTGGAAAACACTTTTTGATAGATAAAAAGAGCATTTTATATACAACTATAGAGATCAGACCAAAATGAGGGGCATCAGAGGGACAGTTCCTCGAAATCAGGGACAGTTGGGAGCTGTGTAGATGTGGTGGTTGCATTTGTTTTCTTTTTTTAGGCCAAAAACATTTTCTGCAAGTTCAGAACAATACTCATTGATCCCACCAAAAAAACATTGTCCTTGTCACTTTGTCACTTCCTGTTGAACTGACATCTCAAACAATGTTATCAGCCCTTTTTGCAGTTATTTTCTGTGAACTATAAGTCACCTCCCCTCTGTGTTATGGAGACAAAGAAAGGGGGAGGTGTTTGAAGTCCAAAACAGAAGATCAGCCTTTGGTGACAACGCTGCTCCTCCGGAGATACAGGACAGTGAGTGAGCGTTAGTGGAAGTGTTAAAGTGCAAGTGAGTGAGCGTTGTCACATCTAGAGAGTGACATTGCTGCCCATTATTTTTTGCAAAATATCTTAAGCTCTGATTGGATGAAGAGCGTCTGTGAACAGCAATTTTCAAGTCTTGCCACAGATTCTCAATTGGATTTAGGTCTGGACTTGGACTGGGCCATTCTAACACATGAATGTGCTTTAATCTAAACCATTCCATTGTAGCTTTGGCCAGTGGTGGAAGTATAGGGGTCGCTGAGGTCGCCATGGCGACCGGGCCCCATGCTGCAGGGGGCCCTTGAGGGCCCCCTGTATATTTCAATAGGAGGAGCGGCTGAGACAGGGAGCTCATCACACTGATAGACCTAAAGTGAAAGCCCGGTGTGTGCTCTTTGTCTCCCCCTACAGTGCAGTACCCGGCAGGAAGAGGTAAGGTAAAGGACTGCCGATTTTTAAAAGGCTTTCTGTATGTGTATGTATGTGTGTGTTTATATGTGTATGTATGTATGTGTTTATATGTGTATGTATGTATGTGTTTATATGTGTATGTATGTATGTGTTTATATGTGTATGTATGTATGTGTTTATATGTGTATGTATGTATGTGTTTATATGTGTATGTATGTGTGTGTTTATATGTGTATGTATGTGTGTGTTTATATGTGTATGTATGTGTGTGTTTATATGTGTATGTATGTATGTGTTTATATGTGTATGTATGTATGTGTTTATATGTGTATGTATGTGTGTGTTTATATGTGTATGTATGTGTGTGTTTATATGTGTGTGTTTATATATGTATGTGTGTGTTTATATGTGTATGTATGTATGTGTTTATATGTGTATGTATGTGTGTGTTTATATGTGTATGTATGTATGTGTGTGTTTATATGTGTATGTATGTGTGTGTTTATATATGTATGTGTGTGTTTATATGTGTGTGTTTATATATGTATGTGTGTGTTTATATGTGTGTGTTTATATATGTATGTGTGTATTTATATATGTATGTGTGTGTTTATATATGTATGTGTGTGTATATATACAGTATATGTGTGTGTATTGTGTGTGTGTGTTTATAATTATGTATGCACATTTTATGTATGTGCGTTTAATCCTGACCCCCCTATATGTGTATTTTTTTCTTGCTTGTTCAAAGTACTAGCAAAATTAGGCTGTTCCTCTGAAAAGCGATCCAGGCTCAGATCGCTTTTCAGAGGCATTTGACAGCTGGTAAAGAGGCAATATGTGGCCTCTTGAACGCCTGTTTTAACCCCTTAAACGCATCATCACTATGCTGCAACTTCATGTAATGCACACAGTAGTGGGGTGGTTGCAGTGCAGCCCCATTCACCTCGGGGGGTGTACAAGGTGCCTTGACTGGAAAAAGATTGAGAAACACCGACATAGAGGAACCCATCTCTCCATTTTCTCTCCATTTTCCTCCTGCAGCCTCTGATTGCCTGTGGGAAGGAGAGGAGGAGAAGCGGGGGGGGGGCGATGGAGAAATCGGTTCCTTTATATGTTGCCACCCACTTGGGACCAGCCCTGTTGCGCCACCGGGCTCGGAGGAAAGGGCCCTGCTCGGGGGTCAGGGGGGCCCTTCATGGTTTCTTGCATCGGGGCCCTGAAGGTTCTAGTGACGGCTCTGGCTGTATGTTTAGGGTCGTTGTCCTGCTGGAAGGTGAACCTCCGCCTCAGTCTCAGGTCTTTTGCAGACTCTAACAGGTTTTCTTCTAAGATTGCTCTGTATTTGGCTCCATCCATCTTCCCATCCACTCTGATCAGCTTCCCTGTCCCTGCTGAAGAAAAGCATCCCCACAACATAATACTGCCACCACCATGTTTCACGGTGGGGATGGTGTGTTCAGGGTGATGTGCAGTGTTAGTTTTCCCCCACACTCAGAGTTTTGCTTTTAGGCCAAAAAGTTCAATTTTGGTCTCATCTGACCAGAGCACCTTCTTCCACATGTTTGCTGTGTCCCCCACATGGCTTCTCACAAACTGCAAACAGGACTTCTTATGACTTTCTTTCAACAATGACTTTCTTCTTGTCACTCTTCCATAAAGCCCAGATTTGTGGAGAACACGACTAATAGTTGTCCTGTGGACAGATTCTCCCACCTGAGCTGTGGATCTCTGCAGCTCCTCCAGAGTTACCATGGACCTCTTGGCTGCTTCTCTGATTAATGCTCTCCTTGCCCGGCCGGTCAGTTTAGGTGGACGGTCATGTCTTGGTAGGTTTGCAGTTGTGCCATATTCTTTCTATTTTCGGATGATGGATTGAACAGAGCTCCGTGAGATGTTCAAAGCTTGGGATATTTTTTTAATAACCTAACCCTGCTTTATACTTCTCCACAACTTTATCCCTGACCTGTCTGGTGTGTTCCTTGGCCTTCATTATGCTGTTTGTTCACTAAGGTTCTCTAACAAACCTCTGAGGGCTTCACAGAACAGCTCTATTTATACTGAGATTAAATTACAGACAGGTGGACTCTATTTAACTAATTAGGTGACTTCTGAAGGCAATTGGTTCCATTAGATTTTAGTTAGGGGTATCGGAGTAAAGGAGGGCTGAATACAAATGTACCCCACACTTTTAAGATATTTATTTGTAAAAAAGTTTGGAAAACCATTTATCATTTTCCTTCCACTTCACAATTATGTGCCACTTTGTGTTGGTCTATCACATAAAATCCCAATAAAATACATTTACGTTTCTGGTTGTAACATGACAAAATGTGGAAAATGTCAAGGGGTATGAATACTTTTTCAAGGCACTAATATATATATGACGTGTTTTTGGTTTATTTGACAATCTTAGGTTTAGATCCTCTTTATGGGTTTGTTGTAGTTTCTTCTTCTTCCGAGGATTACCCGAATGTCAGACAATGAAATCAGCATCTTTGCTAGAAAACATCTCCATTACAAATGACAGGATGGGCCGCCTAGAGAGTGTTCTGTGTTCAGCGGATCCTTAGGGGACATGGAGCAGGAAGATTCACCTGCAGCAAATTTTAGGTGAACGTCCCATTTAGTGCTTTATTCATTTGTAGCCAGCTCTTCACACAGAGATCACAGTATTCCCTCTGACAACGCTTTCATCTGCTTTTCTCTCCAGAAGGACGGCGCCATCTTTCTTCCGGCGTCATTTCGGTTCAGCAGCTCCTTACTAGACTGAGATGACGGCACAGAGATGTCACAATCCTGTACAGTTCATGATTGTGAATACAAATGTCTGACGCAGATCAGCCCCCTTGCAGCAGCCTCCTACTTTGCGATGGAGTTACAATGCTGCAGTCTGATCACCGGGGGGGGGGGGATTAAGGAAATGCTTCCTCCTGCCTGCAGCAGACTGGTGACATCATCTCAGTCTAGACAAAGTCACTGGAGTGGAGCTTAAAGCCTGATTTGTAATGATAATGATGGAGGAGTTCTGAAAACTGACACTGCGGATATATATTGTGACATGTCAGGAATTTCTTCCCGCAGACTTGTGGAGTTACTGAAAGTTTACTGTAAAGTGGAACTGAAATCCATTCACATATTTTACATAATTTTTCTGTTTACACGTGACAGGTACTCTTTATCTGATCCTGCATTTTTTTTAGACGTTGGATGGAAATGAATATGTCTGATTAAAATGGTATTAATCCCAAAAGCAAACATTTATTATATTGCAGCTTGCCGATTCTTAGATGTGGTGGCTGCATTCGTTTTCTTTTTAAGCTTTCTTTCTTCTATTTTCGTCTGGTGATCCAGCCAGCAAGTCTGTTGTTTTTTTCAGAAGCACAAGCTCTCCAGCAGTATGTATCGGTTTACATGGATGAAACAAACCACTTAGCGCTAGCAGGGGTGCTTACAACGATCAGCTTTTATTTATTCGTGCAAAATCTTTATCCTGAAAGGAAAAAAAAACACTTTGCTGTAACTGCTTATAAAGTGTGAGCTGGAGTTTGGTTTCTATTTGTTAGTGTATTTAAATCTGCTACTATGTCTAACACTCCCCTCCCCCCAGGCTGCAGTCCAAAGGTGCTCCCTGTGCTCCTTCGTCCAGAGTGGAGGCACTCTAATACAGGAGGTGTGTTACTGGTCTGATCACCAGGTGAAAATAGAGTGGGGGGGAGCCTAAAAAAAGAAAACTAATGCAGCCGCTACCTCTAATGATTGGTGAGCTGCAATGTATTACATTTTTGGTTTTTGATTTAATATCGCTTTAACAATATTTATTAGAGAATGTTCAGTGATCTCACGTCCTTGATATTGGGACCCTCATTGCATTGAGTCATATATTGTATGGTACCTGGGTTGTCAGACGGGCAATAAATGGGTGGTCCTGGGTGATAACTATTTGGGAATGTCACCTGTTTCTAAATAATTAAAATAATGGGGCACCACAATAGTAGTCCGAGAAAAGAAATATGCTAATATGTGAGTTTTCAATGTTTCTGAAAAGCATGGGTCCCAAAACCACGGTCCACTGACAAAGAAAAATGGTTAATAAGGAGCCCAGGATAGTGGTCCACTGACACATGGAGAGCAGAATACTGGTCCTCGGAAACAAGAAGAACAGAATAGTGGCCCAGTAACACAAGGAGAGAAGAATAGTGACCCACTGACACAAGCAGCCCAGAATAGTGGTCCACTGACACAAGGAACCCGGAATAGTGGTTAACTGACACAAGCAGCCCAGAATAGTGGTCCACTGACACAAGCAGCCCAGAATAGTGGTCCACTGACACAAGCAGCCCAGAATAGTGGTCCACTGACACATGGAGAGCTGAATAGCGGTCCTCTGACACAAAGAGATCAGAATAGTGGTCCGCTGATACAAGAAGCCCAGAATAGTGGTCCTCGGAAACAAGAAGAACAGAATAGTGGCCCAGTAACACAAGGAGAGAAGAATAGTGACCCACTGACACAAGCAGCCCAGAATAGTGGTCCACTGACACAAGCAGCCCAGAATAGTGGTCCACTGACACAAGCAGCCCAGAATAGTGGTCCACTGACACATGGAGAGCTGAATAGCGGTCCTCTGACACAAAGAGATCAGAATAGTGGTCCGCTGATACAAGAAGCCCAGAATAGTGGTCCTCGGAAACAAGAAGAACAGAATAGTGGCCCAGTAACACAAGGAGAGAAGAATAGTGACCCACTGACACAAGGATCCCAGAATTGTGGTCCTCTAACACAAGGAACCCGGAATAGTGGTTAACTGACACAAGCAGCCCAGAATAGTGGTCCACTGACTCAAGGAGCCGAGAATAGTGCAACACTGACACAATGGGTCCAGAACAGTGGGCCACTGACACCAGGAATCCAGGATAGTGGTCAGCTTACACAAGTAGCCCAGATTAGTGGTCCCCTGACACAAGGAGAGCAGAATAGTGGGCCTCTGACAAAAGGAGCCACTAGAATAGTGGTCAGCTGACACAAAGAGAGCAGAAACGTGGTCCACTGACACAAGGAGCCCAAAATAGTGGTCCTCTGATACAAGGAGCCCAGAGTAGTGGTCCACTGACACAAGGAGCCCAGAATAGTGGTCCACTGATACAAGGGATTCAGAATAGTGGTCCACTGATACAAGGGGTGCAGAATAGCGGTCCACTGACACAAGGGGTCCAGAATAGTGGTCCACTGACACAAGGAGCCCAGAATAGTGGTCCACTGACACAAGGAGCCCAGAATAATGGTCCACTAACATAAGGAGCCCAGAACAGTGCGCCACTAACACAGTGGGTCCACAATAGTGGTCCACTGACACTAGGAACCCAGAAAAGGGGTCCAGGGTAGTGGCCAACTGACAAAACTAGCCCAGAAAAGTAGTCAACTGACACAAGGAGCCCAGAACAGAGCAACACTGACACAATGGGTCTAGAATAGGGGTCCACTGACACAATGGGTCTAGAATAGGGGTCCACTGACACAATGGGTCTAGAATAGCGGTAAACTGATCAAAGTGGCCCAGAACAGTGGTACCCTGATACAGGAGGGTTATTGTTAGACTTGGTGGGAGGGTTAGTGCTGGGTTTAGTGTTATGAGTACAGGGGAAGTTAGGTTAGGGAAAAGGGGAAGGCAAAAGGTTACAGGGAAGGTTTTTTTTATGCCGTGTACACACGATCGGACTTTCCGACAACAAAACCGTTCCTTTTTTTTTACGACGGATGTTGGCTCAAACTTGTCTTGCATACACACAGTCACACAAATGTTGGCCAACAATTACGAACGTGGGAACGCGGTGACGTACAAGACGTACGACGAGCCGAGAAAAATGAAGTTAGCCAGTGCGGCTTCTTCTGCTTGATTCCGAGCATGCGTGGAACTTTTGTGCGTCGGACTTGTGTACACACGATCGGAAATTCCGACAACAAAGTTTTTTTGGCAGAAAATCCGATTGTGTGTACGGGGCATTAAAGTTTCGGGGAGGGTTATTGTTGGGGTTCCTGGGATGTTGGGAACACAGGGAACGTTAGGGAGTCAGGGTCAGTTAGTGTCGGGGGGGGGGGGGGGGGGTTCAGGCATCATTTCAGAAAAAGTGCTAAATATGACCAACCCTGAGCCCCATCTGCTGAAACCTGATGTATTAACCTGAAATACCGGAGATTGCAGTCCCAGAATAACAGAACTCTGACCTGGGAGACCCACAACAAGGATACGCTGATAACTGAGATCCCGAAATAACACCCCAATACCTGAGATTGCAGAACAATGTTACACAGACCTCCGTGTCTCCAAAGAACGATCGGGAATACAAAACAAGAACAAAATCGATGTGTCACAAAATTGTGACAATGTTACCCGCAAATAAACCCCAGATTGCAGTAGATTCACCCAAAGTTCACCCCACACAGGTAATACAATTTGATTGCACAATCTCCTTTAGATCCTCCAATAAGTAGATAGCACAAGGGTTTGCCTGATTGGATGAAAAGTGATTGGATGGATGAGGTATTGCAAAGTTTTGGTAAATCTAAAAAGAACTGTACAGAAATTGTATGGCCAGATTGTAATGTGTATGGGAAGCCTAAGAATAGACTTTATGTTGTGTTGATCTTTTATTTGCTCTCAAGTGACCTGTGACGCGTTCTGTCTGACACGTCGCGGTGTCTCCTAACCTGTCGATCAGGAATGTTGAGTACACAACATGTTATTGTTGATGTTGCAGACAGTATAGGTTACATTGTATACACTGCAGCCCTGTACAGGTGACACCGCATCCCTCCGATCTTTCGGGAAGATTGCTCGGTACACGGGACTGACGTTCACAGTCGCCCTAAAGCTGTTTATCTGCACGCTGCTCTGAAAAGATCGTGGCTGGCCGTGTTTTCTGTTGCCAAGGTATTAAGAGCGTGATAAGATCATGTTACCGGATGTGTACAGAGCGCGGCCGTCTCCGCCGACAACTCTATACTCTTCCCTGGTCACCTTCCAGCAAACTATAATGTCATTAAACCAAACCAGTCCGCCTTACTATTCCATGGCCGGGAGCTTCCAAGGTAACCTGTCACCACCGGGCCCATTCTTAAAGGGGAAGTCCGTGCACAAAAATCTCATTTAAATATATTCCTTAATAGTCAGAAGGGATCTAAATCCACTTTTGTGCGCACCAAATATCTTTACAAACCCAGATTTTACTATGTAAAAGTAGCCGTGACATCATCACTGTGCTGTACATAGCCTGCGAAGAGAGCAGAGCTGTGGGAGGGGCCCAGCAGGCTCCACCCACTGCAGAAAACTACAGAGCAGAGCTGTGGGAGGGGCCCAGCAGGCTCCACCCACTGCAGAAAACAACAGAGCAGAGCTGTGGAAGGGGCCCAGCAGGCTCCACCCACTGCAGAAATCGACAGGAGGGGGGGCAGAGACAAGACCAGTCACTCTGCACAAGGAGAGAGAGAGAGTGCAGAGCTGTGGGAGGGGCCCAGCAGGCTCCACCTACTACAGGCTGCCTGCAGAAAACGACAGGGGGGGCGGAGACAAGACCAGTCACCCTGCACAATGAGAGAGAGAGAGTGCAGAGCTGTGGGAGGGGCCCAGCAGGCTCCACCTACTACAGGCTGCCTGCAGAAAACGACAGGGGGGGGTGGAGACAAGACCAGTCACTCTGCACAAGGAGAGAGAGAGAGCAGAGCTGTGGGAGGGGCCCAGCAGGCTCCACCTACTACAGGCACCCTGCAGAAAACGACAGGAAGGGGCGGAGACAAGACCAGTCACCCTGCACAAGGGGAGCGAGCAGCAGTGAGCGGTCTTTATTACAGGAAGTCTCACGCTGGATTACTGCACAGATCTGGAAGAAATACACACGACTCTTAGATTTAGGCAATATTCGCTTATGACAGAGTTTTGCTTTAAATTATTATAAATTCTACGGACCTACCAAGGGTAGATTTATATTTTCACTTTTATTTCGTTTTTTCCTACTTTGTCTGAGTCCAACTCCACTTAACCCCTTCCCACCACCTCCTGGAAGCTCTTTAACCCTTTCGCTGCCAGAGTTGTTTTTGCTTTTTTGTCCCGCACACATGTTTAAAGTGGCAGTAAACTCTGTTATACGACTTGTACCTACAGGTGAGTCTATAATAAGGCTTACCTGTAGGTACTGCGACTATCTCCTCCCTTGTAGCTTTGCCTAGGCTCAGATGATGTCATCAGTCCGCTGTAGCCAAGGAGGAAGCATTTCCTCATGCCCCCCCCCCCCACCACCACCACCATAGTAGTCAGACTGCAACATTGTAGCTTTGCCTAGGCTCAGATGATGTCATCAATCTGCTGCAGCCAGGAGGAAGCATTTACTCAGTCACAAAATTAAAGGTTACAGCAGGGGGCTGATCTTTGTAAATGTGCTCTGGCTAGACTATGGCTTATCAACCAATTTGATTCCTGTCTGTCCTGTTAATAACGGTGATTGGGATGGTTTGCCCTTTTCATAGCCGGCGGTGTACTCCCCGAGGATTGTGGGAAATGCACCTGAACACCTGGAAATCCTGCCGCTGTGTATTTATGACACGTTTATATACATTGGAGGCACGGCATGTGAACAAGAACCCCCACATGTGGGTTTAAACAACCCATGCAGTGCTCTGCTCCACATTCCATCAGCCGATGTGCCCGGGCCGGTCTGAACTTGATCTGACGGAAGGGTTGAAGTGGGGCCCACATGAAAGGCTTCACATGGAGAACATCAGAGGGGGCCGGTGGAGAAGTGCAGGCGGCAGCCATGTGCCAGATCTGGTCATTGTGAGCAGAGGAAGGGGATTTCTGAATGACTGTCATATAGGAAGCAAGCTCCCAGTGTTGTAGAATAGACTACAGAGACGGATTGTGCTGATTACATCCATACAGCTAATGCTGAGCAATCAGAAGGGGAAAATAAAACGTTTTTGGCAATTTTTTGTTTCAATCCACCACCCTATAGCTGAAAACTAGGAGCTCTGGATACTGCTACTGATCACTACTCATAATGCATTGTTACCCACTTAAAGACCAGAATTGTTTTGGAATTTAGGTGTTTACATGTTTAAAACAGGTTTTTTTTCTAACACCCTAGAGAATAAAATGGCGGTCATTGCAATACTTTTTTTCACACCGTATTTGCGCAGTGGTCTTACAAGCGCGCTTTTTTTGGAAAAAAATTCACTTTTTTGAATAAAAAAATAAGACAACAGTAAAGTTAGCCCAATTTTAGATTGTGATAATGTTACGCCGAGTAAATTGATACCCAACATGTCATGCTTCAAAATTGCGCCCGCTCGTGGAATGGCGTCAAACTTTTACCCTCAAAAATTCTACAGGTTGCATGTTTTGCGCTACAGAGGAGGTCTAGGGCTAGAATTATTGCTCTTGCTCTAACGATTGGCGCTATACCTCACATGTGTGGTTTGACCACCGTTTTCATATGCGGGCGCTACTCACGTATGCATTAGTTTCTGCACGTGAGCTGTTCGGGACGGGAGTTTTTAAAAAAAAAATTTTTATTTTTATTATTTATTTTACATGCTTTTATTTATTTTTACACTGTTTTAAAAAAAAAAAATCATCCCTTGTAATAGAAAAAAGCATGACAGGACCTCTTAAATATGAGATCTGGGGTCAAAAAGACCTCAGATCTCATATTTACACTAAAATGCAATAAAAAAAAAAAAAGTCATTTAAAAAAATGACATAAAAAAAAAATGTGCCTTTAAGACGTATGGGCGGAAGTGACGTTTTGACGTTGCTTCCGCCCAGCAGTGTCATGGAGACGAGTGGGTGCCATCTTAGCCTCACTCGTCTCCAGGCACAGAAGGGAGACGGACGCGATCTCCTCCGCCGCTACCAACGGCTCCGGTAAGCGGCGGAGAGCACCGGATCGCGGCGGGAGGGGGGCCCCTCTCCCGCCACCGATAAAAGTGATCTTGCGGCGAATCCGCTGCAGAGACCACTTTTATCTGAAAGCTGACCGCCGCACGAAAACGGGGATACCGGGATTATGGCAGATAGCTGCTGCTATAACAACGATATCCGCCGCCAAACTTTGCATGTACATCAGCGGGCGGCGGGCGGCAAGTGGCTAAATTGTATCAGTAATCTGATGGATAACATATGCAGTGGAAATACAGCACTAGAAAGCAGCCCATAGATTATGCAATTTTCTTTCCTTCCACCACGGGGGCAGATTGCCTGATTCCCCCATCAACATTGAATCCCCACCGGCAGAACACAATGGTCACTGCTGGCGGCTATAGCTGCTGACAGTGGATGCATGCAAAAAATCAGACAGGCTGGTTGTGCTCAAGTCAATCGATGGATCAACTTCAGTACAACCAGCCTGCCCATCCCTGCTGAAGAGGCCAAGATTCGATCCATCTACAGCTGGCTTTAGGGTAAATTTAGGGCCAGTCGACACCAGAATGCAGTGCGGGAAACCTTTGTTCCGTGCGCGTTTCCTGCACCACCTTTAAAATGCACTGCAGTTGCGTTCTACAGCGGGTGTCAATGTTAACTTAAAGCTGATGGGTTTCGCTTCCACTTTTTTCCCCTACAAAATAAAAGCATAATGGGCTAGTATGCATTGCATTTTCTGGAAAATCCTATAGTGTGTACCCCTGCTTCTCCCCCCTCCCTCGTCTAAGCCAACAAACGGGCATGGGGACTGAACTGTTCACCGTTAACTCTTTCCTTTGAAGACTGGAAGCTCAGGGAAGCAGCACTGAGAAAGCAGGATCCAGCAGCATTGAAAGTTGCATACGGCAAGCAATTAAGCAATAGTTTCCCTGGCTCCTCAGCGATTCCACTTGCAATGGTAAATTTTGCATGAAGATAATTATTACAATGGATATCTTCATTGTTATCTATCCACCGAGAGACAAAGGAGCAATTAAAAGTGTGACTTGGGCACCGCAAACAAGGCTCAGTGTCAGTGACTAACTCCCTGAGACAGGGTGGTGGCCGTTTACACTCCCGATCCTCCAATGGAACACGGCCCTTCACACCCAAATAATACTTAATTGAAGGTATGCAGATTTCTTGCATCATTACATGTAATTGTCTTGTGGTAAGATGAGGACACCTCGCCATCTCCTTGTCTTCATAAGAGGCCGGCTCCTCCTGAAGGACACACAAGGGAAATCATTTAAAGGAGACAAAGCATTTCCTATTTTCTTTATTATGTGCACATTGCCATTGACAAATTATGTCTTCATTTATTTGCTACATAAAAATTAAATATTAATATTTACTATTCCCAGCCAGCATTGAGAGCTTTGGTGTTCTAGTCATATGGTTCAGATCACCGAACAAACTACAGCTCAACGCCTGCCTATAGAGTATCGGGGGTCTAGTGTAGCCCGGGCCCGTTTCAGATGGCCTCACATTACCATGAGGAAGGAGGAACCCTCCAAAACGCGTTGGCTTATCTTGTTTTACAAAATAAAACTGGATATCTACCAGTGGAGAGACGCTTCTACTTTCCATAGAGTGGGAACAAGCATTGTGTTGCGCTGTTGAAAATCCTGTTAAAAAAATGATATACACCAGGGATGTGCCACCTGGGCATGTCTGGAGGGACCCTATGCAAGCATAAAAGCCACGACAATCTCGGCACAGGCACGTACGGAGGGAGGCAGGGAATGCCGTGCCAGCATAGTAGCTGAGACAGCCGGCACTAAGTATCCAGGCACAGGCAAGGCAGAGGAGATGCCGGGGCTGCTATTTTTGTAATAGCACTGAGAGCAGTGAATACAGGGATTCCCAATAGCGCCAGGCAAGTAAATGCCAAATGGCTGTATCTAGGGGGGTGCTGGGGAGGGCTACTTCCCCCCCCCCATAGATTTCAGTTGTGCTCCCACAGGGTTCCCCTGACCCACAACCTCCCCACGCAGCACTATGTAGAGGCGGTGGTAAAGCTAGACAGTTTTTCATCTGGGGCAAAGACTCAGTTCGGCACCCCCCCCCCCACAGGGTTTAGGGGTGCTCTACATACAGAGTGCAGGGTTTAGAGGTGCCTCTGTACAGAGTGCAGGGTTTAGGGGTGTGCTGTGTAAAGAGTGCAGAGTTTTTTTGGGGGGGGGGCTACATACAATGTGCAGGGTGTAGGGGTGTACTGCATACTGATTGCAGAGTTCAGTAAGTGTGCTACATACAGAGTGCAGGGTTCAGGAGTTTGCTGTGCACAGAGTGCAGGGTTTAGGGGTATGCTGTATACCGAGTGCAGAGTTTCCGGGTTCACTACATACAGAGTGCAGGGTTTAGGGGTGTGCTACATATAGACTGCAGAGTTTCAGGGTGCACTGTGTACAGAGTGCAGGGTTGAGGATCGTGCAACATACAGAGTGCAGAGTTTAGCGGTGCACAACGTACAGAGTGCAGGGTAAGGGTCTGCTACATACAGAGTGAAGGATTCAGGGGTGTACTGTGTACAGAATGCAGAGTTTAGGGGTGCGCACTGTACAGAATGAAGAAATTAGGGGTGCGCTACATACAAAGTGCAAGGTTAAGGGGTGTGCTACGTACAGAATACAGGGTTCAGGCAGTCCCAGGACAAGGCCATTTAGAAGAGTCCAGGGCGAACATGCACCACCCCCTCCCCCCAAGATGTATGAGCATTACGTGTTAGCAAAACCCCCCCCCCCAACAAAAAAAACATAAATCCCCCCTCTTCCCTGTACAAATCTGCCCCCCTACTGAAATCCCCCCTCCCAGCCCAAATCTCTGTTCCCCATCTCCCTTCCCAGCTCAAATCCTCTCTCTCTCCCAAAATCCCCTCAGCACCCCCCCCCCCCCAAAAAAAAAAATCCTACCTAGCACAAATCCTCTATTCCTCAAATTCACACCCTGAGTACACCCCCCTCCCCCCCTCCATCCAAATCCCCCCTTCCAGATAAATATACAAATATCCCCCCAATCATCCCTACTGGCACAACCCCTGCCCCCCAAAAAATGCAATTCCCCACCTAGCATAAATACCCTCCCTACTCTACCATATCACCTCTTCTAGCACAAAGCACAAACACCCCCAAATCCCTCTGAGTAGCACAAATCATCTTCCTTCATTCCCCCTTCAAACACAAATCCCCCACCAAATCACCTTTCCTTGCACCCCCGGTCAGTAGAGCCTTGGTTTTATCGCCAACCCCCCTCCCCCCCTGATAATACCGCTTAAGCTGCAACGGCAGTCAGACAAGGTTGTACACATTACGTGGCTGCATCAAAAAATATACCCCTGCCATGTTCACTGGGCAGTACCAGCACAGAATGCAACCCATTCCAATGAATGGAGCCTTGCCACAACCAACCTGTAACTACATGCACTAATATGGGCTTTTGAGGGTTAAAAGAGGTGGTGAGGAGACATATTGCCTCCTGCCACCTGTCAATCAACCTCTGAAATACGATCTAATGAAGATCATAGGGGCAGCAATGGGCAAACAGCTTAGGAGTTGGATTTTGGGTCATTCTTGGCTCCAAAGCCATCCTGTCTTGGACTCCTAGCGCTCATAACTAGCGTATCATTGGGGGGCATTCCTACAATGTTAGGATAACCAGATAGACAGCTGTGTATGAGGTCAGATTGTTTGGTGAGGAGTTAGCCATCATTTATGGTAAGATAGTCACCAAAAGAAGTTCATTGTAGAAGACGACTCAGAACGTTGTATAGATCTGAGGACACCTGTTGCAGCGTCACCCTCCATGAATGGCCTATCAATTCTTCTCTATTAATAAGACATCTCTCTGGTTAACCCAGAATCCTGAATGTCCTAAATATTTCATGATTTGTAGTAATGTAATCCTTTCCTGGGCACCGTCCATGCTGGCAGCACGCTGAGAGACCAACTATAATCCCGGGTGATTCAACCCTTGGCATCACCGCCTTTTATTACCATCCTCAGTATAATTATATGTGACACCAAATCACCCCCCCCCCCCCCCAGACTGCTTACCCAGCTGGATAGAAGACAGAAACATCTACCCGGCCTTCCGGGTCACCATCTTCTTAGAGATCATGAGAGTTTATTTCTAATTCACTGTACTAATCTATATTATTTTACTGGATTTACAGTACAAACCATTCACTCCTTTCTATTAAATTAGTCTGATAAAATATTCATCTCATTCATAGTCTATCATGAATGCTGCTGCCAGACTTATCCACCTTACCAACCGCTCAATGTCTGCCAACCCTCTACTTCAATCCCTACACTGGCTCCCAATCACCCAGCGAATTAAATTCAAAATTCTAACCACAACATACAAAGCCATTCACAACTCTGCCCCAAGCTACATCACTAATCTTGTCTCCAAATATCACCCAAATCGTCCTCTCCGCTCTTCTCAAGACCTCCTGCTTTCAAGCTCTCTCATCTCCTCCTCCCATGCTCGTCTCCAGGATTTCTCCAGAGCCTCTCCCATCCTCTGGAACTCGCTACCTCCATCTATCCGGCTAGCCCCTACTCTTGCTACCTTCAGGCAATCCCTGAAAACTCATCTCTTCAGGAAAGCCTATCACGTCTCCAACTAATCTCCTACCACTTCCACCAGCTCATTCCCCACAGTTACAACCTTTTGTACCACCTGCCCCACCCTATTAGATTGTAAGCTCTTCTGAGCAGGGCCCTCTTAATCCTATTGTATTGTATTGTATTATATTATAACTGTATTGTCTCCCTTTTATATTGTAAAGCGCTGCGTAAACTGTTGGCGCTATATAAATCCTGAATAATAATAATAATAATAATAGTTAGATTCCTTCCAAGAGAACAAGATAGATAGATAGATAGATAGATAGATAGATAGATAGATAGATAGATAGATAGATAGATAGATAGATAGATAGATAGATAGATAGATATTTTTTTGGATGATAATCTCATATCGAAAACAAATAGGTTACTAAAATATGAAATTTCTCATACGACAGAACAAAATTTCGGAGGCGATGTAATTTGCATTGTATTTGTGAATGAAAACTTTTTTGATTAAATGAAAATGATACAATCTGGTATCATACGAGCAAAATTTTTGTGTTTGTCCCTTCGGATAATTTTGGACGAAAGCTGTGTACTAACAATCAGATTCAATTTGCATCGAAAGCCATATTTTTTGTGTGATAGATAGATAGATAGATAGATAGATAGATAGATAGATAGATAGATAGATAGATAGATAGATAGATAGATAGATAGATAGATAGATAGATAGATAGATAGATAGATAGATAGATGGATAAGGGTTTAGGGGTGCTCTACATACAGAGTGCAGGGTTTAGAGGTGCCTATGTACAGAGTGCAGGGTTTAGGGGTGTGCTGTGTAAAGAGTGCAGAGGTTTTTTTTGGGGGGGGGGCTACATACAATGTGCAGGGTGTGAGGGTGTGCTACGTACAGAGTGCAGGGTTCAGGAGTTTGCTGTGCACAGAGTGCAGGGTTTAGGGGTATGCTGTGTACCGAGTGCAAAGTTTCCGGGTTCACTACATACAGAGCGCAGGGTTTAGGGGTGTGTTACATACAGAGTGCAGAGTTTCAGGGTGCACTGTGTACAGAGTGCCTGGTTGAGGAGCGTGCAACATACAGATAGATAACACAGATAGATAGATAGATAGATAGATAGATAAGGGTTTAGGGGTGCTCTATATACAGAGTGCAGGGTTTAGAGGTGCCTATGTACAGGGTGCAGGGTTTAGGGGTGTGCTGTGTAAAGAGTGCAGAGTTTTTTTTGGGGGGGGGGGCGACATACAATGTGCAGGGTGTAGGGGTGTGCTATGTACAGAGTGCAGGGTTTAGGGGTATGCTGTGTACCAAGTGCAGAGTTTCCGGGTTCACTACATACAGAGCGCAGGGTTTAGGGGTGTGTTACATACAGTGTGCAGAGTTTTAGGGTGCACTGTGTACAGAGTGCAGGGTTGAGGAGCGTGCAACATACAGATAGATAGATAGATAGATAGATAGATAGATAGATAGATAGATAGATAGATAGATAGATAGATAGATAGATAGATAGATAAATACATTATTATCCATAATATTACCTGATAAAAGACAAAATATGAATCTCAATCATAGCGAGATTCCTTTCAAGAGAGCAAAATAGATAGGTAGAAAGAAAGATAGATAAAAAATGGATGGGTAGATGGATAAATCGATAGATAGATAAAAAATGATGCTGATCTCCTGCAGCCTCCTTGCAGCCACTTCCAGTCTGCATGCACCCCAGTGATGACTGCTGGCCATTCCTCCAGGCGGAGGGTGATCACAGAGGACCAGGCCTGGATGATGACTTGCTGGAACACCCACTTGTTCTCCCCATTGGAGATCTATGGGACAGGGTGACAACACACAGCTGAGATACCGGTACATAGCGTTGTCACCTTATTGCAGGAAGTGTCTATATAAGGACCTTCATGGCAGGATCACCAGAGATTATTTTAATAAAAGCTGCAGATGTAAAGGGTTAAATATTGCTTTTGAAATGACATGAACATGAAGCTCATCTGAGAATGTAGAGATTGGGGTTTGCATATAATTTAAGATTCTGTCAGTCTAACGCCGGCAGGAAGCTAACCAGCCATCTGTTTTTATTCCCATCAAACTCCTACGTTACTCCGATGTCCTGGATTAAAAAAAAAAAAAAAAAAAAATTCTTCCCGGAGTCATTTTTCTCGGTCATAATGGATTGAACAGCTTCCAGGATCCCCACAATCCTCTCCATTACTCTTTTTATTGTGATTGCGGTCCTATTTATTACTTCTACAATTTGAGCTAATCCAGGTTGTTTCCGTGTATATCACATGTGATCAACATGGCATTTCATTTTGTGTGCTCCCATGTGATCCAATGATGGCCAAAAAATACACAGAATTAAAAAAATAATATTTTAACATTACTTTAGATCAGAAATAAGCTTTTAAAAAGAAAGTATTTTAGGAGCCAATTCACACTTAGGCACATTGTTCTGACCCATGTTTATCCCTTTCATGACTAAGCCTATTTTTGAAAAATTTGGTGTTTACAAGTTAAAATCCATTATTTTTTGCTAGAAAATTACTTAGAACCCCCAAACATTATATATATATGTTTTAGCAGAGAATCTAGAGAATAAAATGGAGATTGTTGCAATATTTTATATCACACTGTATTTGTGCAGCGGTGTTTTAAATGCAAATTTTTGGGAAAAGGGAAACTTTCATGAATTTTAAAAGATCCAAACAGTAAAGTTACCCCAATTTTTTTGTATAATGTGAAAGATGATGTTGCGCCGAGTAAATAGATACCAAACATGTCACGCTTTATAATTGCACGCACTCGTGGAATGGCGACAAACTACGGTACCTAAGAATTTCCATAGGCGACACTTAAAATTTTTTTTTTACGGTTACCAGGTTAGAGTTACAGAGGAGGTCTAGGGCTAGAATTATTGCTCTCGCTCTGACGATCACGGCGATACCTCACATGTGTGATTTGAACACCGTTTACATACGCGGGCGCGACTTCCGTATGCGTTTTCTTTGCTGGGGACGGGGGCACTTTAAAAAAAATGTTTTTTCTTATTTATTTTATTTAATTATATATTTATAAATTGTGTTTAAAAAAAAAAAAAAAAAATGATGACTTTTATTGCTGTCACAAGGAATGTAAACATCCCTTGACAGTAATAGGTGGTGATAGGTACTCTTTATGGAGGGATCGGGGGTCTAAAAGACCCCCCGATCCCTCCTTTGCACTTCAAAGTATTCAGATCGCCGAAAACGGCGATTCTAAATACTGTGTGTTTTTTTTAAATCAGCGCCATTGGCAGCTGAGTAAACGGGAAGTGACGTCATGACGTCGCTTCTGCGTTTACAATGAGAAGGCTGGAACGAAGCCGCCCACAGCTTTGTTCCAGCCCGCCCCCAGCTGCCGGAGGCAGCCGATTGGCCACCGGGCCTCCCGATCAAACGGGAGGCCTGGTAAGAGCGGCGGGAGGGGGGGACGTCCCCTCCCGCTCCTCCGGTATAACAGCCGAGCGGCTTTTAGCCGCATCGGTTGTTATATTCGGATAGCCCATCGCCGACTGTAAACAGCGTTACCGGGATGGTACGCACATCTGCGTACGCTCGGCGGGAAGGGGTTATGTATTGTTTATGTGTTATATTGAACTGCATGAAGTTGTAATTTTTCTGTAGTCTGCTGACATCTAGTGGTGATTTTGGGCCACTGCAACTTGCTTACTCTGATTTTGGTATCTTCCTCTGTCCTCCCCTCCTCTTTAGTGCTCATGGAGGAGTGGAAGAGGACTCCAGTGGCAACCTGCATACCTTCCAACTTTTTGAGATGGGAATGAGGGACATCTATCAGCAAAAGTATGCAGGCATAGGACAGGCCCCTTACAAGACTTGTTAAACCCACATATGCTTTTTTTACCACTACTGTTCCTTTATATTGGCTTTTGGAATTTACAAATGCAGCAATTTAGAAATCAGATGAAAAGTTTAGCAGTGGAAAAAACTTTTTGATAGATGAAAAGTGCTTTTTTTTATACGATTATACAGATCAGATCAAAATGAGGGACACATGAGGAGGATAGAGGGGCAGAGGGACATTGCTCCTAATCAGGGACAGTCCCTCGAAATCAGGGACAGTTGGGAGCTATGGCAACCTGTGAAGCTCTGGTGAACTCCATGCCCAAGAGGGTTAAGGCAGTGCTGGAAAATAATGGTGGCCACACAAAATATTGACACTTTGG
Organism: Aquarana catesbeiana; assembly: GCF_042186555.1. Taxonomy (NCBI): domain Eukaryota; kingdom Metazoa; phylum Chordata; class Amphibia; order Anura; family Ranidae; genus Aquarana; species Aquarana catesbeiana. Next base: position 35,700,500 of record NC_133330.1, read on the forward strand.
ATCCAATTTGGACATTTTCACTTAGGGGTGTACTCACTTTTGTTGCCAGAGGTTTAGACATTAATGGCTGAGTGTTGAGTTATTATACAAGCTGTACACTCACTACTTTACATTGTAGCAAAGTGTCATTTCTTCAGTGTTGTCACATGAAAAGATAAAATAAAATATTTACAAAAACGTGAGGGGGTGTACTTACGTTTGTGAGATACTATATATATATATATATATATATATATATATATATATATATATATATATATATATATATATATACATAATTATTATTTATTTATTGTGTTCTTTCTATCATTATTCACTATTTTACATTCATATTGTAGCTACCACTATCCAGTATGTCAAACAAATTTATATCAGTTTGAACCATTTTCTAATCATACTATGTTTGGATTATTTGATTACCAACATTAGGCACCGTTTACAATTGAGATGTGATTATGAGGCTTTATGAATCCTATATTTGTATCTTTGTAGCCCAAATACTTAAATTGCGTTGGATTTATGATAACGTCTTTTATCTTTGGAATATATTTCTATCTGGACCATTAGAATTTATTAATCTAGGTTCACATCAATGCGTGTCAGGAATGGGTGCAAAATCACGCACTTTCTCATCACGCACAGAAACGTGTTGCCCTTTCATAAGTTGACGTGTGGCGGTGGCATTAATTGTTGGTGGCACCCACACACATCTGCAAATGCGTGCGTTTACACACACCAAAAAGCATGGTGCCGCAGCACCACGCCATCCAGTGTGGTGCGTTTTTAGAAAAAGTCACAGACTTCTTTTACACATTTCTCTCACGTAGCCCATTGAAATGGATGGGCTGCTCTACAGGCAATGCGTGGAAATGTGCAGAAAATTGGTGGATATGCACCTACTAAGCTAGGTCGCACCTGTAAGTTTGAACCAAGTGAAAAGTGAAACCAGTCCAGGACCCAATGGTCCCCCTGGAACCTGCACCTGTTAAAAAACATCAGCAGTAGAAGCTCCCATATATCTCTCTTTACAAGCTAACTTTAACTGAAGGTTGCAATATGGTAGAGTATCTTCCCAATAGGTGTGCAGGCTTCTATTGTTGATGGGGCTACCATTCGATTAAACTTTGTTCTGTGCAATGGCTAGCTTGTCCATCTTCATCAAACTATTTTCTTCTTGAGCCAAGCTCTATTTACTGATGGCTCTGAACTTTTCTGGGATTGTTATTTTTAATACCACTGGGTGTGGTCAAAAAGAAAAGTCAAAGTCCTATAGCTTTCACTTTCCTGTTATGCACGGAGTTCTCCTTTAACTGACGCAGATCTCTAAGAAAGTGAATTCTTTGCAGACCTTGGAATAATGGTCACATGTTTTACTGCTAATACAAGTTAAATAAACCGCTTGTGCAAGCTGGGGGTGTTTTCTTTTCCAGGGAGGGTTAGAATTCAGGAGGATAGAGATGTTTCTGAACCTCCAGAAACCAAAACAAACACGGCTCACATCAAGGGCCCGGGCGCGACGAGTGAAGCCCTAATTATCTTTAGCCAGGGCAGTCATGCGTACGAAGTGCAGACATGGTGGGCCTCATGTATACAGTGCCAGCCCCACCGACAAGCCGGCTTCCCTACCAACAGCCAACCAAAAATCGAGAGTTTTCACTTTGCTGAAATAAATATGTTTTTTGTTGTCTTTATAGCTGCAATGGCCTTTAAATGGTTTGTGGGGGGTAAGAAAGCTCCCTTTAAGTATCCCGAATCTTCAGCCTTCTCATTAGCTACAAACAAGACTGTAGCTATTGTAATAAATGTAGCATGTTTGCTGCCTTGCCCACTTGTTTTCCATGTTTTGTACTATTGCCCATTTCTTGACCGTGTATTGTAACAATCGCCCTCTTAGTCTGTGTACTATATTAAAGTACATTAACTGATACCTATCTAATAGCTAGACAGAGGGAGGTGGTTCATATCAGGACTGTCCTCCTAAAAGACAGAGAATAGTTGAGGATGGACAGAGAAAGTTGGACTCATATCAGGTCTGTTCTTCTAAATGAGGACAATAGTGGAGGCTAGACAGTAGGAATTGAGTTCATATCCAGGACTATCTTTCTAAAACAGGGACAATAGTGGAGCCTGAACAGAGTGAGCTGGGTTCATATCAGAAACTGTCCTTTTTACAAGATGAGGAATAGTGGAGGCTGGACAGAAGGAGCTGGATTCATATTATGGACTGTCCTTCTTAAAGACTGACAATAGGGGAGGCTAGAAAGAGAGAATTGAGCTCACAACAAGGACGGTCCTTGTAAAAGAGAAAGAATAGTGGAGGCTGGTCAAAAAGAGTTGGGTTCATATAAGGGACTGTCCTAAAAGATAGAGAATAGTGGAGGCTGGACAGAAGGAGTTCGGGTCATATTAGGGACTGTACTTCTTAAAGGGGGACATTAGTGTAGACTAGAAAGAGAGAGTTATGCCGCGTACACACGGTCAGGCTTGCCAACGGGCTAAGCTACGTCGGCATTTCCGACGGAAAGATTTAGAACATGTTCTATATCTAAGTCCGTCGGATATACTGACAGAAAAAGTCCGATGGGGCATACACACGGTCGTAATGTCCGATCAAGAGCTCCCATCGGACTTTTTCTGCCGGAAAGTCTGACCGTGTGTACACGGCATTAGGCTCATACCAAGGACAATCCTTGTAAAAGAGAAAGAATAGTGGAGGCTGAACAAAGGCAGTTGGGTTCAAATTAGGGACTGTTCTTCTACAAGAGTGGCTATCGTTAACGCTAGACAGAGAGAGCTGGGCTCACCTTAGGGACTTTCATTCTAAAAAAGGGACGATAGTGCAGGCTGTACAGAGGAAGCTTGTTTCATATCAGAGATGGTGTATCTAAAAGTGAAAAAAAAGTGGAGCCTGGATGGAGGGAGTTGGGTTTATATCAGGGACTGTCCTTCAAAAACAGCGACAATTGTGTAGACTAGACAGAGGGAGATGGCGCATATCAAGGACTGTCCTAAAAGAAGGGCAAAAAAGTAAAGACAGTCTTTCCAAAAGAAAGAGAATATTGGAGACTAGGTAGAGGAAGCCTGGCTTATATCATGGTCCTTCTAAAAACTAGAGAATAGTGGAGGCTAGACACAGAGAGTTGGGTTCACATAAGGGACTGTCCTTCGAAAAGAGCGACAGTAGTGTAGGCTAGACAGAGGGGGATGGGTTCATATCAAGACTGTCCTTAAAGAAGGATAAAAAAGTGAGGATGGTTCTTCTAAAAGAAGGAGAATAGTGAAGACTAGATAGAATGATCTTGGTTCATATCAGGAATGGTCTTTCTAAAAGAAAGAGAATAGTGGAGGCTAAACGAGAGTTGGGCTTATATTAGGGGTTATCCTTCTACAAGAGAGGCAATCATTTGAGGCTAGCCAGAGAGATTTTGCCTCACATCAGGGACTATCGTACTAAAAGAGGGCCAATGGTGGAGGCTGAACAGAGGGAGCTGGGTTCGTATCAGAAACTGTCTTTTTAAAAGATGAAAAATAGTGGAGGTTGGACAATGTCCTTCTCGGGGAGGGACCATAGGGGAGGCTAGAAAGAGAGAGTTGGGCTCATACCAAGGATGGTCATTCTAAAAGAGAAAGAATAGTGAAGGCTGGACAAAGGAAATTGAATTCATATTAGGGACTGTCCTTCCTAAAGAGGGACAATATTGGAGGCTAGAAATACAGAGTTGGGCTCATACCAGGGACGATCCTTCTAAAAGAGAAAGAGAAAAGTGAAGGCTGCACAGAGGGCATTGGGTTCATTGGAAAATATTTAAAACAGCGCTAGCAGCCTATATGAAGCAATATACATCCTAATACACAATGTCTGATGTATCAATGTTAAGAGAAAACAAAAACATAAAATCTAAAAGTGCTCAGGTGCTTCAGTGAAAAGTGCAATGGTGCTCCAAAACTTTTGTATCAGTGAAGCGGCTCCCCCTTTGGTGTCCCCACTCACCAAAATTATTGGATCCTCAGCTTCGCAGTCTGGGATCAAAAAGGTATTGATCAAATGATCTGGGGATATGCTGGATGGTTCCTCAGTAAAATCTTGCAGGGAGACGTTTTATCAGAGATGGTCCCTCTAAAAGAGGGACAATAATGAAGGCTGGACAGAGGGAGCTGGGTTCATATCAAGGCCTGTCATTCTGAAAGAGGGACAATAGTGGAGGTTGGACAGAGGGAGCTGGGTTCATATCAAGGGCTGTCATTCTAAAAGAGGGACAATAGTGGAGGTTGGACAGAGGGAGTTGGGTTCATATCAAGAACTGTGTTTCTAAAAGATGGACAATAGAGGTTGGACAGAGGGAGTTGGGTTTATATCAAGGGTTGTCATTCTAAAAGAGGGACAATAGTGGAGGTCGGACAAGAGGGAGTTGGGTTCATATCAAGGGCTGTCATTCTAAAAGAGGGACAATAGTGGAGGTTGGACAGAGGGAGTTGGGTTCATATTAAGGACTGTCATTCTAAAAGAGGGACAATAGTGGAGGTTGGACAGAAGGAGTTGGGTTCATATCAAGGGCTGTCATTCTAAAAGAGGGACAATAGTGGAGGTTGGACAGAGGGAGTTGGTTTCATATCAAGAACTGTCTTTCTAAAAGAGGGACAATAGCGGAGGTTGGACAGAGGGAGTTGGGTTCATATTAAGGACTGTCATTCTAAAAGAGGGACAATAGTGGAGGTTTGACAGAAGGAGTTGGGTTCATATCAAGGGCTGTCATTCTAAAAGAGGGACAATAGTGGAGGTTGGACAGAGGGAGTTGGTTTCATATCAAGAACTGTCTTTCTAAAAGAGGGACAATAGCGGAGGTTGGACAGAGGGAGTTGGGTTCATATTAAGGACTGTCATTCTAAAAGAGGGACAATAGTGGAGGTTGGACAGAAGGAGTTGGGTTCATATCAAGGGATGTCATTCTAAAAGGGACAATAGTGGAGGTTGGACAGAGGGAGTTGGGTTCATCTTAAGGACTGTCATTCTAAAAGAGGGACAATAGAGGTTGGACAGAGGGAGCTGGGTTCATATCAAGGGCTGTCATTCTAAAAGAGGGACAATAGTGGAGGTTGGACAGAGGGAGCTGGGTTCATATCAAGGGCTGTCATTCTAAAAGAGGGACAATAGTGGAGGTTGGACAGAGGGAGCTGGGTTCATATCAAGGGCTATCATTCTCAAAGAGGGACAATAGAGTGGGTTGGACAGAGGAAGTTGGGTTCATATAAAGGGCTGTCATTCTCAAAGAAGGACAATAGTGGAGGTTGGACAGAGGGAGCTGGGTTCATATCAAGGGCTATCATTCTCAAAGAGGGACAATAGAGTGGGTTGGACAGAGGAAGTTGGGTTCATATAAAGGGCTGTCATTCTAAAAGAGGGACAATAGTGGAGGTTGGACTGAAGGAGTTGGGTTCATATTAAGGACTGTCCTTATAAAAGAGGGACAATAGTGGAGGCTGGACAGAGGGAGCTAGGTTCATATTAGAAACTGTCCTTTTAAAAGATGAAGAATAGTGGAGGCTGGACAGTAGGAGCTGGGTTCATATGAAGGACTGTCCTTCAAAAAGAGGGACAATAGTGGAGGCTGAACAGTGAGTTCATATGATAAACTGTCCTTTTAAAAGATGAAAGAAAAGTGAAGGCTATACAGAAGGAGCTGGGTTCATATCAAAGACTGTCCATTTAAAAGAGGGACAATAGTGAAGGCTGGACAGGGGGAGTTTGGTTCATATCAGGGTCTGTTCTAAAAGAGGGACAGTTGGGTGGAATACATGACAGCTAAAGTGTTTAGACACTTTGTAGCCAACTAAAAAAAAAAAAAAAGCGAAAGACCAACATTATTGGAGTGACGACAGCAGAAACTTCTCCCGGTGGGGAGGGAGTTAAACGGCAGAGCGTGTCACTTAGAATAATTAGCTAGAGAAGGGAATAGTACAACCGCCAATAAAGGAATATAAGACAATTCTGCCTTTGTCGGGATCCCAGTTCTGCCCCAGGAAAGGAATGCGTAGGGAATGTATGCATATGAATGTAAGATGTATGATCTCCTCAGCTGAATTCTATTAGCTGGGTCTGAACATCCCCCCGCAGCAGAACGCGTGCAGCGCGCAGGAAGATGCTGTGCTGGGGAGGAATTGCAGGGACGTTGCTAAGGTGAACTCAGCATCAGCAGCACCGAAGGGCCCCACCGCACACACGTGCCCACCGCAGACAGCTGCATCCAAACCCCTGCAGCCCAGCGAAGCCCTGCAAAAGATGTAAGTGCCCGCAATACACATTGCTGATCCCTCGCTTCCCCCGCCACGCAATCATTTCACCTTTTTCTTGCATGCAGCAAAGACCTTCAAGAATGGCAGTTTTTCTAGCCTAGTTAACTGTCATGACAGCTGGGAAAACCTAAGGGGATGCTTCTTGCCGCATTTCATGTCCAATATTATAACATGCCAATGGGACGGGAGATTATAAATGGATTGCGTTTAACCCCTGTAGTGCCAGATCTGCAGCAGATGTGCCCGGCAAGGATCAGTGGTTGGAGGTTAATCAGGCTCTGTAGTGCTGCATCATGAATGGTATAGGTTGTGGGTGGAAGACGGGAGATTCGGCAGCAGGTCTCGGCTGTCCTGGACCTGCCACGGTGGTGTCAGCATTGCAGGGAAGGCTGTCATGCAGCGACTGCTCTGCCATGCTGTGTCATGCGTTGGGCGATCAGCCTGGGCATGCTGGCACTGCAGACCACGTCAGTGTCATTATGCAATCATCAAGGTGACTGCGTCATTTTTCGGCCCACCTTGATCTGCAAGCTTGCTAAACATCCGGGCATTTAAAAAGCAACCTGCTTTTCTTTTCTTTTTTTTTTCTTTTTTTTTTTTTTTGGTGATGGCAACTTTTTACCATCTACAGCAAGAGAGGAACAATGACGTCATTTGTGGCTGTAAAAAAATGTGCTTTGCCTACACATCGCCTCCGGAAGATTTAACCCCCTCCCTTCATGGCCAGGGCATTTTTTTGCGATACGGCACTGCGTTACTTCAACTAACAATTGCGCGGGCGTGCGACTCTGTACCCAAATAAAATAAATGCCCTTTTTTTCCCCACAAATAGAGCTATCTTTTGGTGGTATTTGATCACCTCTGTGTTTTTTTATTTTTTGCACTATAAACAAAAAATTTGAAAAAAAATACTTTTTGCTCTAAAACATATCCAATAAAAAAATAAAAAATACAAATTTAATTTCTTCATCAATTTAGGCCAATATGTATTCTGCTACATGTTTTTTGGTAAAAAAAAAAAATTCCAATAAGTGTATATTGATTGGTTTGTGCAAAAGTTATTCTACAAACTATGGGCATTTTTTTTTTTTACTAGTAATGGCGGCAATCAGCAACTTATAGAAGGACTGCGACATTGCAGTGGACAAATCGCACACTAACTTACACTTTTGACACTTTTTTGGGGACCAGTGACACTAATACTGTGATCAGTGCTAAAAATATGCACTGTCACTGTACTAATGACACTGGCAGGGAAGAGGTTAACAACAGGGGCGAACAAAGGGTTAAAAGTGTGCCTAGCTAATGTTACAGTGTAGTGGGGGAGGTGCTTTTAGGGAAGGGAAGGCATGGATTGGTGCGCTTGCTTTACAGAGACACAGGATCCCTGTCTTCTGTACTGATAGAATGACAATCTACCTTGTTTACCAGGGATGTGCAATCAGAGCCTCACCTGTAATGAACATTAAACAAAAAAACAATTGACTTTGAGGGTCGTAGCTCGGTGACCTGGGGTCACAGAGACCTCAAATTTGGTGGGTAGGTAACTGAAGTCCTACCCCACCACTGGTCAAAATGGGGGTCCTATCATCTATGTTTCCAGTAATATGGGCTCCTTGCACAGCCTGTCAGAAGCCACATACAGAGCGGTCAGTTTAAATGCAAGCTGCCACACTCTGTTTGCAGAAGTGTGAGAGGATGAGCTCAAAGTGCCTCTAACTTCTTGTCAGAGCCACTGAGCTCAATGGACAGCTTGGAGCCTTGGACCAATGGTAAAGCACCATTGCCCCAAACTGTCTAATAAAAATGCTGCAGTGGAAGCTATCCTCTCACTGCAGTGTCATAGTGTATATATACACATGAGTCTGTGCAGCACGGCCACCCTGTGATCCAGCTGCTTATTCCCCATTCACCTCTGAGCGTTGTGCGGATGCACACAAAAAGTACGCATTTTCACGCACGTTCAGGGAATCTGAAAAAGACGTGTGTGACGCTTGTGGTGCCTCTCACTGTTAATGGCGCCCCAAACATGGCAAGCAGATGTACATCTTCGTGCAAAATCAAATTGTTCGACAAATGCGTCCAAACACGTGGTTAAAAAAAACTAATTTTTTTTTTTTCAAAATTTCAAGGGGTACGAATACTTTTTCAAGACACTATATAGATATATATATAGATATAGATCTATATCTATATATATAAAGATATATAGCTATTTATATCTATATCTATATATAGATATTTATATCTATATATAGATAGATTTATCTATCTATATATATATATCTATATCTATATATAGATATATAAATAGATCTATATATAGATATAGATATATATCTATATCTATATATAGATCTATTTCTATATCTATATATAGATCTATATATATATATATATTATTTTTTTTTCTAATACCCAAAGTAATCTGAGTGCTCACATGACCTTGGGTACTAATAGAGCCATTCAGGATGTCCTTATCTAATGGGGCGTACACACGGTCGGACTTTTCAGCTACAAAAGTCCGACAGCCTGTCCGACAGACTTTCGACGGACTTTCGACGGACTTGCGGCGGACTTTCTAATGAACAGACTTGCCTACACACGATCACACAAAAGTCCGTCGAATTCTTACGTGATGACGTACACCGGACTAAAATAAGGAAGTTGATAGCCAGTAGCCAATAGCTGCCCTAGCGTGGGTTTTTGTCCGTCAGACTAGCATACAGACGAGCAGATTTTTCGACCGGACTCGAGTCCGTCGGAAAGATTTGAAGCATGTTTCAAATCTAAAGTCCGTCGGATTTGAAGCTGAAAAAGTCAGTTGAAAGTCCGGAGAAGCCCACACACGATCGGATTACCAGCCAGCTTTAGTCCGTCAGCGTCCGTTGGACTTTTGTAGACGAAAAGTCCGACCGTGTGTACGCGGCATTAGGTGTAAGCAGCATGTTGGAGAAGAATAGGAGACAGATATTACTTTCCTGCATGAAAGATGAGATGTGCAGCTGACATTTCACGCTTCACATGTGACACGAGAATTTTTGGATCATTATCTGCCACCTTGTGGGAAAATTTTGGGGGGGGGGGGGGTGCACTTTGCAGCGACGGGTTGCAGACTTTTTCCTCCAGGCGGGAAATACAGATCAATGCAGAGACCACATTCTGTCTGTCCAATGCCGGGAAATTGCGGTTTGTGATGATCAATACACATATAGGATTATTTAATAAAGGGCAATGGTGCTCAGGCCCAGCAGCCAATCACGAAGCACCTGCAGTGGAACAGTGTAGTTGGGATAGTGAAAGTTTATTGATTGTTGCGGATTGCTATCTACTATGATCTACTTACAATATTTAATTATAGGAAGTCTGTTAGGACAGCAGTTACCTATCATAGCTGGCCTGGATGCTACCATTACCCATTTACAGTATAGTATGTGGTTCCAGGTCCAGGGCAGAGCAGATCTGTGATACCCCAGGGACAGCGACACATGCCTGTTCTGGAATTGGGATTGCCCGTCGGTAGCACACAGTAACAAGGTGAAGGCCATACTGACAGGTCCCCTTTTAACCACTTTACCCCCCCCAGGGCAATTTTATACATTTTTCACACACATGTTAAAATCTGCATTTTTTGCTAGAAGATTACTTAGAACCCTCAAACAATTAATATTTAACCTGAAAGTAAAGCCCATGGAGAATAAAATGGTGGAAGTTGCAATTTTTTTTATGTTGCATGATATTAGTGCAGCTGTTTATCAACCACATATTTTCAGGGAAAAAATGGGTTTTAGTGCACACAAACAAATCATTCTCTATAACGTAAAAATGCCTAAAAACGTCAAACGCGTCTAAACGCGACGTTTGGACGCGGTTTTTTTTTTTTTTGGCGTTTTTTTTCGTTTTTACAACTCGTTTTTACTGCTCCTGGAAGCACAGGCTGGCTGTTTTTAATTACCACCACTAAACGCTTATGCCTCCAAACACTTCTGACAGTTTGTGTGCATGGACACAATGGGGTTGATTTACTAAAGGGAAATCCACTCTGCACTACAAGTGCACTTGAAGTTGCACTTGTAAGTGCAGTCGCTGTAGATCGCTGTAGATCTGAGGGGAAGCTCTGAAATTAGGGGAAGCTCTGCTGATTTTATCATCCAATCATGTGCAAGCAAAAATTCTGTTTTTTATTTTCCTTGCATGTCCCTCTCAGATCTACAGCGACTGCACTTGAAAGTGCACTTTTAGTGCACTTACAAGTGCAGTTGCAGTGCACTTGTAGTGCAAAGTGGATTTGCCTTTCGTAAATAACCCCCATAGGCTAACATGGAGGGGCTTTTAGGGGCAGTAGAGGCAAAAACGTCAGATGCCGCTAACAGCAGCTGTAAAAACGTCCTGTGTGCATGAGCCCTAAGGCTTGACATGTTTGGTATCTCTTTACTCAGTGCAAACTCATCTTTTCGATTTTACCAAAACATTGAGTAATATGTGGCGTTGATGTGAACTAAAATAAAATTTAGTGTATTTTTTTACAGATAGTTTGCATTTGATAAAAAAATTTAAAAAAAAACATTTAAATAAAATTTATTTTAAATTGTAGGCACCACTATTTTATTTTCTATTCTCTGTAACTACCACGATTTTATTTTCTCTACTTTCACAAAAGATATAATGTTTGGGTTTTTTAACTAATCTTCCGGCCTAAAATTTTGAAAAAACCTGCAAAAACGTCTTTGGCAGCGAAAGCGTTAAAGGAGCAATCCTCGCGCATGTACGTTCTGGATAATTGAACTGCCGTGTTTTGTGTACAACTGCCTTACTGTCCAAATTCTTACTTTGAACTGACAACCGCAATATTTACTCTTCATTAAAAAAAAAACAAGAAAATCCCTAGAAGACGTTGTCATGCCCGGGCCCTTTAAATTACACAAAAAATATATTCTGTGCGTTGCTGTTAGACATTTTCCCTCGCTTCCTGTCTGATCAAACGTTGTCAGCGTGACAGGAAGTGAGGGGGAATCTCTCCACCAAGTAAAACCCAACAGGGGTTCTAGCACCTCCATCACTCTATCCAAAACTAATAACAGCTTAAAGTGTTTGTTCCCCCAGCATTTCATATTCTTGATATATGTGCCTCCTGTACCATGCACTTGTATGAGAAAGCTTCCTGCCAGTCCCTCTGCTTTCCTATTAAAAACTGACCACACTAAGCAGGGCAGCATACCATTGTCAGTTCTCTAGCTGTGCTGGAAGCTCCGTGTACTCACCTCCAATGATCAGACTTATCCTGACAAGCCCCCTCTGCACAGACGTTCACTGGGAAGCTCAGTGTGCTGCTGCTGCTTTTCCTCCCCCAGCTCTTATGCAGTTGAGAACAGAGGGAATGTGATCACTTATAAAAAAGGGGAAAAAAGGGATTTATAATTGTTTTTTTTTCATCTATACACAAATGTTTTGTCTTTAATTTCAGTTTTAAACTGAATGGGTTGTTTTTCAAGGTGATCGTTTACAATCACTTTAAATACACATTTTTGCACATTTATTTTAACAACGTAGTGAGAATTCCCTTTGTTCTTGTAAGTTATCATTGGAATAAATTGTGGGGATAGAATCAACAAGGAGCAACCGCCAGCCCCCCTTTCTCCTAAAATGTTTCCCTCCATCCAGTTTTTGTAAAGCAGCCGCAGCCCGCATCCGTCACCACCCTATCATAACATCCTCCCCATTATTACCCAGAACAGCACTGCTAATGACCCGATAATACGCCCGTGTCCCCGGACTGAACTGCTGCAAGTTGGTGGTCGCCTCAGTCCAGGTCTGCGCCGACTGTTATTTCTGCCCCGGTTCCAGGCCTGCCTGTTAAAATAACATGGATTGTTAGCGACAAACCGCGCACCAGATGGTACAGTCTGTGAAAACCGAGATGGGAATGGAGCGCCTTACCTTTATGTGACTTCCTAAAGGCCGACACCTACAGCTAAACATCATAAATCATCTTCACATTGCGGCACGGCTCACGTTGATAGTTCTTGGTAGATGTTGGAAAGTAATTCTATAGGACTGTTTTCTTTGTCCCCCTGGGACTCTACTGGTGAGATATCTGTACCCCTGCTATGCCCATTATCAGGGGTTTCCACCAGGGCTTTTTTTCTCAAAGAATAGGTGCTGGAACTACTCCTTTTTGATTCACTTCTTCTTCACTTCTCCGGCCCCTACCCACCTCTGAGCAACATCCCTTGGTTCCACCCCCTACCCACCTCTGAGCAACATCCCTTGGTTCCACCCCCTACCCACCTCTGAGCAACACCCTTTGGTTCCACCCCCTACCCACCTCTAAGAAACACCCCTTGGTTCCACCCCTACCCACCTCTAAGCAACATCCCTTGGTTCCACCCCCTAGCCACCTCTAAGCAACATCTCTTGGTTCCACCCCCTACCCACCTCTAAGCAACATCCCTTGGTTCCACCCCCTATGCACCTCTAAGCAACATCCCTTGGTTCCACCCTCTATGCACCTCTAAGCAACATCTCTTGGTTCCACCCCCTACCCACCTCTAAGCAACATCCCTTGGTTCCACCCCCTACCCACCTCTGAGCAACATCCCTTGGTTCCTCCCCTACCCACCTCTGAGCAACATCCCTTGGTTCCACCCCCTACCCACCTCTAAGCAACATCCCTTGGTTCCACCCCCTAGCCACCTCTAAGCAACATCCCTTGGTTCCACCCCCTAGCCACCTCTAAGCAACATCTCTTGGTTCCACCCCCTACCCACCTCTAAGCAACATCCCTTGGTTCCACCCCCTATGCACCTCTAAGCAACATCTCTTGGTTCCACCCCCTACCCACCTCTAAGCAACATCCCTTGGTTCCACCCCCTACCCACCTCTGAGCAACATCCCTTGATTCCACCCCTACCTACCTCTGAGCAACATCCCTTGGTTCCACCCCCTACCCACCTCTAAGCAACATCCCTTGATTCCACCCCCTACACACCTCTAAGCAACATCCCTTAGTTTCACCCCCTACCCACCTCCCAGGACCGCCCCTTATAGTGAATACAGAAGCAAGTTTTATTTTTTATTTTTGTATGGAATTTGTTAATAATACCAACAAAAACAGTAAAGTAGACCCCCTGCAGCCAGCAACAATAGATTCCTCCAGCAACAACAGCCCCCCCCCCCCCCAGCAACAATGGAACCCAACAAAAATAGACCCCAGCAGCAATCACAGATTTTCCAGCATAAGACTAGCATCAATAGACTCTCCAGCATCCAGCAATAATAGACCACTACCTCAAAAGTAGATCCCCTCCAGCAACATAAGCCCAACCAACAACAATAGTTCCCCCACCAACAACAGGAGACCACCCCAGCAACAATAGACTACCATGCAAAATAGATGCCCTCTAGCAACAATAGATCCCCAAACAGCCAGCAACAATAGACCCCTCTCTCAACAGTAGATCCCTCCAGCAACAACTGACCCCAACTTAATCCCCCCTCCAGCAACAAAAGATCTCCGACCAGCAACAATAATAGACCTCCGCCATGCAAAAATAGATCCCCATCAGGAACAATAGATCCCCAGCAGTCAGCATCAATAGACCCTCCAGCACACCCCAGCACCCCTTGCCATTACATACATTTGGGGCTGGAGGTGCCGACCTGCATTCCCGCTGAAAAAAAGCCCTGGTTCCCACTGTCTCTATGCTAAGTGCCCAGGTTTGTACACTGCTGTGGCCATTATGAAGGGTTTCCGATGTCCCTGAGCTAAGTTCCCGGGTCTGTAAACCATCAGTGGCAATTTTTAGGGGTTCCACCACCCTTACATTAAGTTCCCGGGTCTGCATACCAGCTGTAAAGACACAAAAAGGAAGGGTGCGCACCGGCTCCTAGTGCAATAAATGGATAAAACACAAGTAAAGTTGCACTCACAATTGTAGGCCTACAATTGTGAGTGCAACATTACTTGTATTTTATCTATTTAATAAAGGTTACTGCACTAGGAGCCGGTGCGCTCTCTTCCTTTTTGTGTCTTTTCCGTTGCCGGTGTCCCACTGGTTTCCGAGAGCAGCAAGACTCCCCCGGATTCAGTCTTCCAATTGTTATTAATTGCTTATCTATGGTCTGGCAAAGCAGGTTACTTTTTGGCAGTAGCGTATGTTATTAGTGTAGCACCCTGATATTTAGGCAGGGTGGCTATTAAATTTATCTGCCAAGTGATAGTTGCCTTGGCCAATTGATAGGAGAGCAATTGATTTCACCCTAATTCTGGAATTGCTGCACTTCTCTCTTCTGTCACTAGATGGCCGGGTATCTGGTGGCATTAGGCAATACAAGGGCATTGCAAGGATAGATTAAGAATGAATGGGGCGTCTCAGCCAATGGGCAGGGCTTTTCTTGGGTCCCTTGGTCTGTTGGGAGAGCCTATTTATTTGGGTGAGGTCAGGTGATCGGGGGTTCTGTGCCACCTGAACGGCTGCCTGGCTGGACATGTCGTATTGCTCCGGGCTGCTATGCCAGAAGCCTAAGGCCTATCCCGGGGACATCTGGGACAGCTAGGCTATCTGAGGGCCTATCCAGAAATAGTGCAGGGTTGGGACTCCGGTCTTGTAGTCTAACAAGAAGTAACGGTTGTGCCGGCCAGGGAACCAGTCATGGTCAGAGGTAGAAGGAAAGCTGTTGCCACTAAGGGACCTTCCACCTTGCTACCGGAGACCATTATGAGTAAGCTGAGGCCAGAACCAGAGCAGACTTCTCGCCAACCAGGAACGGTGAAGAAGTGGGAAAACTTCAGCAAGTTCCAAGTCAGGGATCCAGCGAGAACGCAGAGGTGACGCTTGTAGAGTGCCAAGCCAGAGACCTAACGTGTCAGGGGGGGTGAAGCTTGAGGAGTATCTGTGAGTGCCAAGCCAGGGATCCAGCGGTGAAGCGGGGGTGACTCTTGAGGAAGATATTGAGTGCTAGATTGGAAGAGCTCAGGGGATCCAGTGGCAGTGGATCAGTAAGTCTAGTGAAAGACTGAGAGCTCAATAAAGTGAAGTTCTACAATAGGAGATTGTAGATGTGAAAGAGTTCATTGCAACCTTTGTTAGAAACTGTTACAAGACTGTTGCCATAGGAGACAGCATCCCTACTCATGCAGATGTAGTGTCTGGCTAGATACCTTTCCCTGCATGGCTGTCTGCCTACAGAAATCTTGGAGTCTGCCAATTAACATTGAATCTACTTGAGGGTGTCCTGGCCCTAACCCTCTCTCCCACAGTTCTGTTTAAGAGACAATAAATCTCTTTGCATTCAAGAAGTGTCTGGTGCCCATCAATCCACCTTGCATTACACCCACCATGCCTCGTAACCCACTCTACACAGAACGATGTCAGCTGTCCCTAACTCTGGATGTCACCATCTGGCCTAGAGAGACCCTGGACTTGGCTACATTAGCATATTATGTCTGCATATCAGCTGTGCCCATTATGAGGGGTTCGCACCATCCCTGCACTGAGTTCCTGGGTCTGTGTACCAGCTGTGCCTATTATAAGGAGTTCCCACCATCTCTCTGCTGAGTTCCTAGGTTTGTACACCTGCTGTGCCCATTCAAAGGGGTTCCCACCATACCTGCACTTAGTTCCCAAGTCTGTAAACCATCAGTGCCAATTTTTAGGGGTTCCATCATCCCTGCATTGAGTTCCCGGGTCTATACACCAGCTGTGCCCATTATGAGGGGTTCCACCATCCTTTCATTGAGTTCCCAGGTCTGCATACCTGCTGTGCCCATTATTAGGGGTTCCCACCATCCCTGCATTCAGCTTCCCGGGGTCTGTACATTTGTTGTGCCCATTATGGGGGTTCTCACCATCCCTGTACTGAGTTCCCGAGTCTCTACACTTTTTGTGCCTATTATGAGGGGTTCCCACCATCCTTGCGCTGAGTTCCTGGGTCTCTACACTTTTTCTGCCCATTATGAGGGGCTGCCAGCCTGCCACCATCCCTGTACTGGGTTCCCGGGTCTGTACACAAGCTGTGCCCAATATGAGGCATTTCCACCATTCCTTGCACTGAGTTCCCTAGACCAGCTTTGCCCATTATGAGGGGTTCCTACCATCCTTGCCCTGAATTCCTGGGTCTTTTACATCTGCTGTGCTCATTATGAGGAGCTCACCGTCCTTGCACTTAGTTCCTGAGTCTGTCCACCTTTTGTGCCCATTATGAGGGGCACCTACCGTCCCTGCATGGTGTTTCTAAGTCTGTACACCAGTTGTGCCCATTATGAATTTTTGCTTTTAAGTGTCCTGGATGGGAAAAGTTCAGATTCCCTTTAAGTGTAATGAGTCAGCGCCATTAAACCTCTAACAAGGCACTGAACTTGACATACTGTAATCTTGTTAGTTAGCTCAGGGTAAATTGTTCTGTGTACTTTCTATTTTCAGCCCTGCCTGGCTTCCTATGGTTTTCAACAACCGCACAGACGCACGCATGCACAACCGACATCAAAACACTTGTGTGCATTCAATGCTCTGCCTGCCTACAATCACATCCTTATTATTCCAAATATTTGACTATTAAAGAGTTTTTGATCATTTTGCATGACTGACAGCGCATCGTACATCCGCTAATCAAATCTGTAACCGTAATCAGGAGAGGACAGCGCTGGAAGTGACAGTTGGCAGTTGATGGAAAGCCTTTTGTGCTGCAATTTATATTCCGTCACTGTAAACAACATTATACTGATTTTGTGTTTTAAAAGCACAATCTAAACTAAAAAAAAAATTTAAAAAAATTAAAAGCATTTACTTATTTAATATAGGTACTTACAGAGCACCATCAAATCAATTTACACATTACTTTACATACTGCACATTCACATCAGTCCCCACCCTCAAGGAGATTATAATATAAGGTCCCTAACTCACATACACACACATATTAGCATACCTCCCAACTTTTTGAGATGGGAATGAGGGACACCTATCAGCAAAAGTATGCAGACATAGGACACACCCCTTGTCACGCCCCCTTAAAGGAGAATTGTACAAAAAAATAAAAGATTGGTTCAACCCACAAGGGCTTACTATTCCTTTATATTGACTTTTGGAATTTACAAATGCAGCAATTTAGAAATTGAAAGGTTTAGCACTGGAAAACACTTTTTGATAGATAAAAAGAGCATTTTATATACATCTCTATAGATCAGACCAAAACGAGGAGGAATGAGGGACAGAGGGACATTGCTCCAAATCACGGACAGTCCCTCAAAATTAGGGACAGTTGGGAGCTATGTATTAGGGCCAATTTAGACAGAATGCAATTAACCTACCAGCATGTCTTTGGAGTGTGGGAGGAAACCGGAGTACCCGGGGGAAACCCACGCAGGCACAGGGAGAACATGAAACTCCAGGCAGGTAGTGTCGTGGTCGGGATTCAGACCAATGACCCTAGTGCTGCCAGTCAGAAGTGCTAACCACTTGGTCACTGTGCTATAACCGCTTGACTTCCTGAAGATTTACCCCCCCCTTCATGACCAGGCCATTTTTTGCGATATGGCACTGCGTTACTTTACCTCGCAATTGCGTGGTAGTGCGACGCTGTACCCAAATAAAAATAGTGTTCTTTTAGAGCTTTCTTTTGGTGATATTTGATCACCTCTGCGTTTTTGTTTTTTTGCGCTATAAACAAAAAACGACCGACAATTTAAAAAAAAACAATGTTTTTTTTACGTTCAGCTATAAAACATATCAAATAAAAAAAAATGTAAAAAATCCAATTTCTTCATCAATTTAGGCCAATATATATTCTGCTACATATTTCTGGTAAATAAAATCCCTATAAGCGTATATTGATTGGTTTGTGCAAAAGTTATAGCGTCTACAAACTATGGGATATTTTTATTCATTTTTTACTAGTAATGGCGACGATCAGCGACTTATAGCAGGACTGCGACACTGCGGCGGACATTTGGACGCTAAACGACACTTTTGACACTTTTTGGTGACCAGTGACACTAATACAGTGATCAGAGCTAAAAATATGCACTGCCACTGTACTAATGACACTGGCTGGGAAGGGGTTAACATCAGGGTTTACAGGAACAGAGGATCCATGCCTTCCCTACTGACAGAATGGCGATCTGCCTTGTTTAGATAGACAGATCGTCGTTCTGGCTCCTTCCTGATCGGCAGGTGCCGGTGGATATCTAGTCCACGGTACCTGCAGCTCAGAGCATGCATGCACACCCCAGACCCAGAAGTGCAGGAACACGTACTAGGTAGGTGATCCTGCGCAGGAGAGTCGCCTTGCCGCCGTATATGTATTTAAGTTATACGGTCGGTGAGCGGTTAACTGCAGCAGAGAAAGATCCAGACAGGGCTATTCTGTGTTGCAAAGCTGTAAAAAGCTCAGAACTGGGTAGACAGAATTTCAAATGTATTCAAATTTAAGTAAAACAGCTCCTCCTCACTCATCCATGGATTTCATCTGTATATTTAGTTGTTTGCTGGGAGTTAAGTGGGCGGCTGGTTTTCCCTGTTCAAAGCTACAAGTCCTAGTAGCAGTGGGTGCATACATAGAGCACAGTTGCTACTCTTGGCTGTGTATTCTGGGCAGCAATACAACCAGAGGGACACACAATGGAGGCCTTTATCTCTCCAGTCCTCGTAGTTAAAAAAAACCAAAAAAAACTGTCGGCCGCTCTTTTGGAAAGCTGCAGTTTCACTTAACCGTAAGTTCAATAAAAGATGACTGATGTGAAAAATTATATTGTCTAAGTCTTTTCCACCCGTCTAAGTTACTTTGCGCCACCCTGCATCTCTAACCAACCGAATCACTGGCGTGCAATTAACCTTGCTTTTATAGAAAGGCCTTCTCAAAGTCAAGTGCATTTACTGAGCCTCAGATGGGGGCAGCCGAAGGCTTTTGTTAATGTGCCCAATAGATTGTTACTTTGAAGCTTGTCTTTTTTTTTTTTTTTTTTTTGTGTTAAAGAGACACTGGATTTCCTATTCCCTTTTTAAAGTTTAGTATTACTGTGAA
The DNA here is from genome assembly GCF_042186555.1 of Aquarana catesbeiana. NCBI lineage: Eukaryota > Metazoa > Chordata > Amphibia > Anura > Ranidae > Aquarana > Aquarana catesbeiana. The sequence continues at coordinate 35,719,811 of NC_133330.1, forward strand.
TTAGAGCTGCACGATTCTGGCCAAAATGAGAATAATGATTTTTTTGCTTAGAATAAAATACAGTAAATACAGTGTGACATAAAATATTGCAACAACCACCATTTTATTCTCTAGGGTCTCTACTAAAAAAATATATTTAATGTTAGGGGGTTCTAAGTAATTTTCTAGCAAAAAAAAAAAAAATTTTAACTTGAAACCAACAAATGTCAGAAAAAAGGTTTATGCCCTGTACACACGATAGGATTTTCCGCTGGACCTTGTTGTCAGAAATTCCGACCGTGTGTGGGCTCCATCACACATTTTCCATAGGAATTTCCGACACACAAAGTTTGAGAGCAGGCTATAAAATTTTCCGACAACAAAATCTGTTGTCAGAAATTCCGAACGTGTGTACACAAATCCGACGCACAAAGTGCCACGCATGCTCAGAATAAATTAGGAGACGAAAGCTATTGGCCACTGCCCTGTTTAATAGTCCCGACGTACGTGTTTTATGTCACCACGTTCAGAACGATCAGATATTCCGACAACTTTGTCCGACCGTGTGTATGCAAGACAAGTTTGAGCCAACATCCGTCGGAAAAAATCCATGGATTTTGTTGTCGGAATGTCCGATCGTGTGTACGGGGCATTAGTGTTTATGTGGTTAAACTTCCCTCATTTACACATCAAAGTGTATTCCTTTGATCTAAAGGACAAATCGTTACAATGTTTATACTTAAGTTCCACTGCTAAAGAATGTTGTGATTCTTGGCAGACTGCTTTTTGTTTTTTTTTTCCTTTCTTTTGATGGCTGTCGGCTTTAGCAGAGCAGAGAGAATTCTCTGCATAGAAAAGAATCGGGAAATACTTTGTCGAGATCGCAACAGAAAAAAAATCGCGATAACGATTCTTTACAATTAATCGTGCAGCTGTACCGTGAATAATTTTAATGGTTTTAAGGTTCTCTTTTAAGGGAAACCTGTAACAAGAATAGTATGGGAGGATGCCATTGCTGAGCCCCCTTTGAAAAATGCTAGTGACTTTCGGGTTCATACAAATTTGGAAAGTCAACATGAAGTCAAACTCTTTAGTATGCATGCCCATTCTAAATAAGCAACTTAAAGCAGAGTTCCACCCAAAAATGGAACTTCCGCTTTTCCGGTCCCCCCCCCCTCCGGTGTCACACTTGGCACCTTGCAGGGGGGGGAGGGAGGGGAGCAGATACCTGTCTAATACAGGTATTTTGCTCCCACTTCCGGGCATAGATACCTGAGCCACTCGTGGTAATCTACGCCACTTCCGGCGCCTTCTCTGTCCCCCCCGCTGTCTTCTGAGAGACACACAGGTCCCAGGAGACAGCGGGGACCAGTGGAATCGCACAGCGCGAGTCGTGCATGCGCAGTAGGGAATCAGGAAGTGAAGCCGCAAAGGCTTCACTTCCTGATTCCCTTACCGAAGATGGCGGCGGCAGCACCCGAGAGCCGAAGGACAGATCGGCTTCGGGTGCCAACATCGCAGGCGCCCTGGGACAGGTAAGTGTCCTTATTTTAAAAGTGAGCAGCTGCAGTATTTGTAGCTGCTGACTTAAAAAAAAAAAATCGGCGGAACTCCGCTTTAAAAAGTCCTGAAGCCTTTAGATCAGCATAATAGCCAAGGAACAGGTATTGTTTTGAAGAGGGAGGCTGATCCCGCCTGCCCACTCCCTGCCCCTTTGGTTAGATTTGATTTTGTAGAGTAGGTCGTGTACAGTATGTGGGGAGGCGCAGCGTGGTGCAGCGGCAGTAAACACACAGAGTCCAGTTGAGAAAAGAACAATCTGGCAGGAAGGCACCCAACAGGGAACACTCACAGAATAGAACAGAAGTGTGTAGCAGAGCTGGTTTTTTACATGTGCCAACAGGGTCTGTCTTGAGGGGCGGAATGCAGCCAGGCCAGTCTGTACCCAAATAGGGAGGTTTCCAGGAAGGATGGCGTGTCCCAATCCTTTCCCTACTCTTCTGGAACCTTTCCCTGCTGCTAATCACTGTCCCTGTCAGATGGATGACCTGTCCCTACACTACCAACATGCGAAATGAGCACCAAGCCCGGGAGTCAGGGTCTAAATAGACTCTGCCTGACCCAAGATGCCTGCCAGAGTTACATGGGATGGCAGAATCATACTGGATAGCTCCCCCAGTGATCCAGGAAATCACAGAGGAACCATATTCCCCTTGACTTCCTCTCCCTGCAGTGCCACCGCGGTTCAGTGCCACCTGCAGTGGAGAAAGCAGACTGCACCTGCCTACATGTATGTGGCCCTGGTTGGTCAGCTAGATGATCTTGATAGTGAAATTTGGTTTAGGAGTCACTTGGGTTAAGTGCCAGCCATGCTTTACTAGGAGAGAGGTGCCTGGTTGATGCTATATTAGGAAGTTGCATAGGTGTGCGCAGCCTATTGCAGTAGGGTGTGCACCCACAAAGCTCCAACACATATATGGGTTTGACATATTTACCGACCTCTTCGCTGCTTTCCATCCTGAAACAATGGGAGGAAGGGGGAGCCAGGGAGCACACAGGGGGACCCGGGCAACAGAAGGAAGAGGAACAGGGAAAGGAGGGATGGCGTGGGGTGGCATATATTGGTACAGTTCCCCTGTATTTTCCTCCTGTGGCAGCTGAATGTTGATGAGAGGGAGAGGAGGAGAAGCCTACTTTCAGCTGCTGCAGGAGGAAAATACAGATCGGTTCCTCTAAACTCCACCCCGCCGCCTCTCCTGTCCAGGTTCTGAGGGTCAGCAAGGAAGGATTGCAGTTTACCCGTCACCTAACAGTCATTGGCGGGATGCCAACCACAGGATTAGGGTGTGCCCAGGCACACCTGGCACACCCCTTGCGCACGCCTATGGTAAGGTGGAGACCTTTCTGAGTAGCAGTGGCCAAAAGGGAGTGGCTACTGGTTTTCTATGGGTGCAACAGCAGGGACAATCATGTAGACAGGAAGCCTATATCGGTAGCTTCCCCCTGGGGGAAGCCTGAGGAGCTGGAGGACTTATAATAGGCCTGCTCGCATTCTCCTTTTGGAATGCCCTTGCTGAGAGGGGGCCATTCTAGGTGAGGTTATATTAGGAAGGTGGAAGGCTTTCCAAGTAGTAGTCACCACAAGGAGAGCAGTTACTGGTTACTGTGGGTGCAACAGCATGTGCCAGCATGTAGGTAGGTAGCCTATGGTTAGCTTCCCTCTTGGGGAAAGCTGGAGGACCTGTATATAATGGGGCTACTCAAATTACCCTTTGGCGGAGATGGTAGACTCTGGGACACTATTCCTGTAGGCGTGGGCCTCTTGTCTTTTCTCTGGACTCTGTTTTCTCCAATCTTCATTTTGCATTGCTCATTCTGGATATTGCCAACATCTTGCTAGATACTGTTAGGAACTAAAGGAATATGTGTTGTTGCCATTTGAGAGGCTGACCTGTACCTAGCCTTTATTGATGTAGCAATACCTGATATAAACTGCTTATGTACTACTTCTTCCTTCAAACTACATGGGGATGTCTCCTGGATATGGCCCCTTGCACTGGGGTTTAGCAGTGTCCAAAGGCTAGTAGTGGGTTGGAAAAGGGCACTGTGGTCCTAGTTACACAAGGTTGGGTCACTCTCCCCCTGTCTTATGGTGCCTTGAGAAACCTGGGATCACCAAGCTAGGGGACTCCAGTGTGATACGTGGATCACCCAGGCAGGTTTTAACAGATTAAAGAATGGGTGCGCTCCCTTGCTACACTACGCTTTCATTTCCTATTGTCTCTACATACTGAATAAGTAGTTAGGAGCGCCTACTAAGAATTGTTCTTCTTGCTTGAAAATTCATTAGCATTGTTGATTGAACAGAAACATCAGTTACTGTATAGCCGCCACGTTTCAGGAGAATGGAACCACCCTTCTTCAGGGCTGTATCAACAATATGTAACAGAATTAGGAAAGAATGCACCAAATAGCCTGAATTAAAACTGGATTAGGGGTTGGTGTTAGTGTGACCTGACTACAGTGAGGGCAGCCAACTGAATCTCAGGACAGAAAGTGATGGAAAATCCCTCCACTGGTACACAGATGGCAAGAAAACCTGACAGGGGTTTTAACCCTACCCTACGTAATCCACACTGAAAAAACGTATTTGAGCTTTAATGATATTACCCACAGCAGCTGAGCAGATACTCTTTCAGCTTTTTAAGCTTAGATGAAAAAAAATACAAAAATAAATGATTTTACTGTAGCTGTCTATTTGGACATGCAGGAATGAGAAAAGAAATTCACTTATTTCCTAAAAGACAAAAATAGCTATCAATGCAGTAGATCAAAAGGGATGGACACGGAATAGCCCTTTCCTTCAGAATGTATGTTTATTATAATTACAATTCCCAGAAATAGGAAAGGCTTTCAACAAAATGTAGGAGAGGAAATGTCCGAGGATCTTGATGGGGTTCCAAACTAATAGACAGCTCGCTGGCCCCGGGTTGTTGGAAATCTAATCTGACGTGAGTTTACTTTCCCAGTCACATACTGGGATCAACCATGGAATAGTCTCATGGAAAAAATTATGCTAAACACATAAATGGGTTTTACATCTGCTTTGTTTTCCTTGGGAAAAAAATAAAACATTTTTATATATACAATTTTAAAGTGATTCTAAAGACAAACTTTTTTTTTTTATAGTAAACATGGTGTACTTACCTGCTGTGTATAGTGGTTTTATATATATATATATATATATATATATATATATATATATATATATATATAGCCACACACCAATCACTCAATTCCCCCCATCAATGCAGTGATGAGCCTCGGTTCACACCAGAGGCGGCACGACTTGCAGGTCGCCTCACCGAGGCGACCTGCACACGACTGCCCGGGTGACTTGCAAAACGACTTCTGTATAGAAGTCTATGCAAGTCGCCCTAAGTCGCCCCCAAAGTCGTACAGGAACCTTTTTCTAAGTCGGAGCAACTTGCGTCGCTCCCCTTAGAACGGTTCCATAGCACAGAACGGGAGGCGACTTGTCAGGCGACTAGGTCACCTGACAAGTCGTCCCTGTGTGAACCAGGGAATCCCCCCTACAGAGCTATTGTGTTCTCCTGGCAGGGGGCACGGGGAGCCGTCTCTGCCGGGAGAACACAGTGATTACTACCCATAGATGGATTGATTCTTGGCCAGTCCCTTCTGGAGTGGCAGAGATTTGATCCATCTATGGCCTGTTTTAGTTCTACTTTAACCTAGAATCTCTGGTTTTCAGTCAGCTTTATTCAGCCTAAACAATGTTAATGTTTTCATCCTTGTGACAGGTTTCATAGCCTTCTCAAATGGCTTTGTGTTTATATAATCATTGCTATAAATAGTCCTCTTTTTTTTGTTACAGGTTTCCTGGGTGTTTTCTTCTACACATAGCAAGCTACATTCGGAAAGCAAAGAAATAGATACATTTTAGCACACCTGGAAAAACAATGGCTGATCGTTTACATCTTCGAGTGGTGACATTGCTTGCTATTTTGGTGGTCATTGAGCCTTCAACATCTTTATTTGAAGTGGATGCCGATAACTCGAAAGCTATTCATAAACTTGACCAGGGAAACTCATTTAAGAATACTTCTGATGGAATTTCTGAGAGTGAGTTGGAAGTCCAAAATTTTCATAACCCAAATGTTTTCTCCAAGGAGGAAAGGAATCACGAAGAACTATATCATCCCAAACTGCCTGGGAGAAGGGTTGGCGGCTTGACTTCAACAGCTGCGTCAATTCCAGGAGAAAGATCTGAAGAAAATGTAGAAGAGGCTTTTGAAAATATCTCAAATGAATTTCCACCAAAGGAAAGCAAAAAAATGCTGGACTCTGATGAACATAAACACAACAAAATGCTTTCACGGACCACAGCTGGGAAAAGTTCTGAAAAATCTGGACATGTTCTTTCCAAAATACAGCCTACCATTTCGAAAATGGTTGAATCTGATTTGGAAACAAAAGACAGCAAAGTCCTGTTGAAACAAGACAAAATGGTGGAGATGCCGTCTTCTCAGTCAGAAGAACAATCCCTGCCAAAGGAAAATGATGTTGAATCTGATAACATTGGACTTGTGGACTCATTGACCACTGTTCACCCAGTGGTCTCCACCATAGCATTGTTGACTGGAGTGCTGAATGGCATGCACACTAGTGATGATGAACCATTCACTCCACTTCAAAAACTTCAGATAGAGAGTGCAGATGAACATGAGAAAAAAGCAATACTAGGAAATGCTGTAGAATCTCAAGAAAATTTTATAGACCAGAGTCTAAGAGCAGAAGACAACTTTCTTGATGAAAATGTAAACCCGAAGGTTATCATGCCGCAGCCTACAGAACAATATCAGGCAGCCGTCAGGACAGATAGCTACTCAACTTTACAAGATGCTGGACCGGAAGGGAATGAGGTTATATCAGCAGATGTAGAGTTTCTTCATGCAGATGGGTTGCATTATCAAAAAGATGGTAACATAATCCCAGAGGGAGCAACAGCAGCTGAAAATGAAACTGACAACACACATATTTTATCGTTTAGTGAGCCCAAAAAAACATTGGATACCGTTGTTCAAATAAACTACCAAGAAACACACACCCAACCCTACCCTTCAACTCCACTGCCTACAATGTGGCCTCATTTTATAGAGTCTGACCTTCCGCATGGTACTGCGGTTATCAAGGATTATGTAACACTGGAAGCAAAGGCCAGAACTGAAACAGAGAGGATATTATTAGCTGGTGGAGGTAAGGATGGGGAGGCATCAGGTGGTACCATTCCAATCTCTACCGGTAAGACAAGTCCTTCAGAAGTTTTATCAAGGTCTCCACAAGCTCATGAGACCCCAAAGCCAGCAATGCAAGTTCAGGGAAAAAGTGAGTATGTGTGTTCCAGACTAGTATAGTATTCTGAAGACCATAGCCGCTTAGCCAGTTTATTTAGTAGAAACTATTGAAGCATATCTAAAGCCAGTTTTGAAAGAAGGGAAGAGTGAACATCTCTAACATTTAAAGTAGAACTATAGGCAAAACTTTTTTTTTCATTTTGGATAGGGTAAGGGAGGGCTGTAACACCTGCCAGATTTTTTTGTTTGCCATCTGTGTCCCATAATGGAAATGTACCTTCTTTTCCTGTCCCATAGCCAAAACAGGAAGTGAGAGGTAATCCCTGCAAATTATGGGGTCCCTTGGGGCCCCCCTGGTCTCCAGAACTACTGTCCGTAGTGAAAAATTTCCCCTCTATAACTTTTCTGGGGCAACCCAAAATGTGGGATTTTCTTTTATATTCACCTTCAATATTAACAGTAAACAGGAAAAAAAGGGAGGGTGAATCTACCTAACTGGGACACGGACAGCAATAAAAACCTGACAGGGTTCTAATCCATCTCCAGTCTATCCACACAAAAAAATAAGTTTTGCTTTTAGTTATACTTTAATGCTGTAAAAAACAAAAGAAAAAACCCATTGAGAACTCACCGCAAAAGAGAAAATCCTCACTCTTTTGCCCTGTACACACAATAGGATTTTCCGACAACAAAATCCATGTTTTTTTTCAGACGGATGTTGGCTCAAACTTGTCTTGCATACACACGGTCACACAAAGTTGGTCGGAAATTCCGAACTTCAAGAACGCGGTGACGTGCAACACATACAACGAGCTGAGAAAAATTATGTTCAATAGCCAGTGCTGCTCTTCTGCTTGATTCCGAGCATGCGTGGCACGTTGTGCGTCGGAATTGTGTACACACGATCGGAATTTCCGACAACGGATTTTGTCGTCGGAAAATTTGAGAACCAGCTCTCAAATTTTGTGTGACGGAAATTCCTATGGAAAATGTGTGATGGAGCCTACACACGGTCGGAATTTCCGACAACAGGGTCCTATCACACATTTTCCATAGGAAAATCCTATCGTGTGTACGGGGCATTTTTCTGGATCCTTGCATCTCCCACCATGCACAGTGGTTCCACCTGCTGGCCACTGAATCACTATGCTGGTGACCACTCTCTGGGACAAGATTTCCACCTTTTCCTTCCTGGACTGTGTCCAGCGTATCTCTGTTACCTCACTCCCAGTATTAGAATGGGGCTCTTTCCTTCCCATTCGTCCTAACCAGGCCATGGGTCTCTGTAAGGTGGGTTCAGATCTGGTTGCTATTGGATACCGACCACTAGGGAGGGACCCAGACATCAACCCCCTCGCTACCGGAGGACCTGTCACTCTTACCAGAAATCATGCTTAACGACTGGTTGCTTTGTGTCTCAAACTTGTGATTTTTTTACTCTTATGCAGCGTACACACAAGCGGACTTTTCGACTGGACTGGTCCGACAGACTTTCCAGCGGACTTTCGACGGACTTTTGACGGACTTCCGACTGACTTTTTAACGAATGGACTTGCCTACACACGATCACACCAAAGTCCGACGGATTCGTACGTGATGACGTACACCGGACTAAAATAAGGAAGTTGATAGCCAGTAGCCAATAGCTGCCCTAGCGCCGGTTTTTGTCCGTCGGACTAGCATACAGACGAGCGGATTTCTGGGTCGGGCGGCGTTACGACGTAAAGATTTGAAGCATGTTCCAAATCTAAAGTCCGTCAGACTTTCGACAGAAAAAGTCCGCTGAAGGTCCAAAGAAGCCCACACACGGTCCTATTGTCGGCCGGATTCGGTCCGTCGGACCAGTCGAAAAGTCCGCCTGTGTGTACACGGCATTAGCAACTGCACTACTCTTCTGTCCTGCAGAGTTAACCCTTTTGTAGTGTTGTTACTTCATACCCCATTGTGGTTTTACAGACCCTGGTCCTTTTTCCTGAACTACTTTAGTGTGGCTGCCCAGGCATACCTCCATGAGGTGAGAGTCCATCTTGGTAATCTCCATGGCTTGAATGTATGCGAGAGTGGTGGTGCCTTAGCAGGCTGCAAGAAGCAGCAGTCCCAGTACCTTTTAACCCTGAGCGGGAACAGAACCAACCAAAACAACTACCTAAAGGCTCCCGGACCTCAGCCTTCCCCCTCTTTATAACACATGTGAGCTGGCTAGGACCAAAAAGCCTGGGAACTGAGCTTCCCCCTAGCCTAACCCGCTAGAACAAACACATTTCAACCTGCCTACATGTAGACTATTGCAAAATTAACTATTCAACTACCAAAATTGTTCAATTTCACAAAACTTTTTACCCAACATCTATATTATTGCTTTTGTTATTTTGAAAAGTCAGTTTGGAGGAAAAGCAGTGGTGAACAAAACACTAAGTGGCTACCAGGGGCGTACGTACAGAGGTCACAGGGGTCACCATTGCGACCCGGCCCCATGCTCCAGGGAGCCCGTGTGCCCCCCTGTATACCTGGATAGAAAGGCAGGGCATGTAGAGGAACCAATCCCATCATGTACCTGCTGAATGCCCACTTCTTTTCTCCTCTCCCTCCCGCACACATTCAGCGGCGGCAGGAGGAAAATGAAGGGCATTGGTTCCTCTACATGCTGCTCCTGCCACCTCCCTATCCCTGTCCTGCTGCCTCAGGCCAGGTTACCCCTACCTCCTGCTGCAGGGAGTTTGTCAGGATAGAAAGCAGGGAAGGGGCGGGTAAATGTGTAATTTATCTTTCCTTGTCCTAATGAATAGTCAGTGATCGGTACCAATCACTGACTCTTTTTTTTTTTTTAATTCATTCATAGCTGAGGCATAGTAAACCATGTATACTATGCTTCAGTTTATGAATGAACTGGAAGCTCTGTACAGAGCTATTCCTGTTTGTTCATTCTATGCAGCTGAGGCTGTAGAGAAAGGGACTGATTAATCTGTCCTCAGTCCCTTTCTCTGTCTCAAAAAGTGAGACATCAGGGGTCTGTTTAGACCCCTGATATTTCACCAAAGCCCCCCAACAGGGTCCTAAAAAATATGTAAAAAATTATAAAAAATAAAAAATTACTGACACCAGTGGCGGAACCGTGACCACATGATAGATTAGTTCGCCGCTCAGGCTCAATCAGCATGGGGAGTAACACAAATAGCTCCGCATCCATTGCCCAGCTCCTTGAGGGGAAAGGAGGTAAAAAGCTCTAATACCGCACATCCACAGAGTCCTGTAGTGATGGAAGTGAGAGTGGCAACCTCAGCCTGGGCTCCCGCCAGGCCACATCCCCAATGCGTTTTGCCCCGGCCCCCTGGAGCTTAGTGTAGCCTTGCCCTTGTGGGGTGGTTCTAGCATCCACACATTTCACCCTGCTGGTCAGAGATCCATTTTGGTACACTTTCCCAGACCTTGAACAGTCTCTTGCTTGTTTTTGTTGTTTTTATTAGTGGATTAAACTTGGATGAGGAAAAAGGACATGGGATGCCTAGATGATGAATACTTCTCAATGAAATCAATGTTGGTTGAGTATGGATTTGACAGTCTCTTCCTCTGCGCATCTCCTCCAGCAAACTACTTGAGATCACTTGCTTCACTTCCCTGTCCAAATCTAGGTTCCTGCCCCCATTAGCACATGGCTAGGCCTCACTCTGAATAAGTCCTAACGTTTTCCTAATAGCCCATTACAGGCAGGGGTTTGCAGCACCCTTTGAGGTAGCAACCGTTTTAGTAGAGAAGAATAAATGTGCTAACTGACACTTGGTGGACTACTGATCCCAGCACGTCCAATGCAAATCCTGCCAGCCCCCGTGTCTGCAACGACTTGACTCCAAAACAACATCTCGGTCTCTCCCTCTGGCTCCACATCCAAATCCTGGCATGTTTCTCCCAGAGCTTCACACTGTGCTCCTCACTCACCGATCCCGGTATGAATCCCTCCTGAATGACTTTCCTGGCAGTGCTCCGAACTGTCCTCTTCCTGCTCCTGTTCCAGGACACCTTTCAATGACTGTGTAGAGAGAGGCTCCCTCCCTCCCAGCTTCCGAGCTCCAGGCCTGAGTTCACCTCCCCCCCAGAAAGGGGGTTCCCTCAGACCACGACAGTCTAACACTACATCATTCAGTTCTTCCACCCGACAACTCCTCCCACAACAGGCTGACCATGGGTATATATAGGAGGCCTGCCCCCTGCCAATCCTAGTTGGGGATTGGTCAGGGCTCCTACATACACCCCTTGTCACGCTAGCTCTCTGCCCTGCCTCTTTTCCAGAACCTTCTGAAAACCAGAGGAGGCGCCCAAGAGCTGAAGCACATGTCAGTCACCTGCTGCTACACTAAACCACTCCCCTGCCCCCAGATCAAAACAAACAGGCCTAGCTCACAGCATAGGCCTGCCTAAATTTACCTGTGCTGACAGTAGAAAACAAACTCACTACTCTAGCACCTACCTATCTAAGGTAGAGGGTGCTACATTAGTCATGGGGCGAAACTACCAGGCAAACTACCAGGGTCGCAAACTGTGCTCTGGTGTTCTGCCACCACGGGGGACCACAAGACGGCAGGAAGGTGGCCCGCTGTGGGCCCCACAATGGGGGTAAAGGGCCCTGGGATCAGTGGGAAGGGCGCCGTCAGGGGCCAATGGGGCCCTTTATGGTTTCTTGCACCGGGGGTTTTAGTTACACCTCTGTCTTGAACTCTAATGTGACACAAATCTGCGCCCCTTCCTGTTGTGCTCTACGCAATGTTACCCTCTGGGTCAGGGTTCGTAAAAAGACCGAGATGTACAGGTAAGGAAAGCGTAGGCACCATCATTGTCCTTACAAGACAAGAACAGCAGTTGATATAGAGTACAGTATGTGCTAGATGACTTTTTTTTTTCTTGAGGGTGAACAAAACAAAAAAATAATTAGACACAGGTAAATAGATTTTCACTTTCCATGCTGTGTACTATTGATTGATGTGTTAATCATGGATTCTCAGGTATGGTGACTCACTCTTTCCTATGGCATGAGCAATCCACTCCAGACATGGGAGCATTTGGAGTGGTTTGTTCTCCTGCATGCCCTGTGATGGAGGGGGTGATTCATACTGATACCTATCTACATGTGTACTGAGCTGCTGTTAGATTTGTATAGTTCAGGAAAAATAAATACAATAAAATTTAGAATTTCTTGGCCATTTTACAAAACCATAGCACTTAGGGGTAGGCAACCTTAGCACTCCGACTGTGATGAAACTACAAATCCCACCACACCTCTGTCTCTGGGAGTCATCCCTGTGGCTGCCAGAGTCTTGCAATGCCTCATGGAACTTAATGTTCCACAAGAGTTGGAGTGTCGAGGTTGGCTATCCTGTCACAGCTACCACAGATTGACATTCAAAAGTTTATTTAAATACTTGACTTCCGGAAGATTTACCCCCCTTCAAGAACAGGCCATTTTTTGCGATACGGCACTGCGTTACCTTAACTGACAATTATGCGGTTGTGCGACGCTGTACCCAATAAAAATGTATGTCCTTTTTTTTCTCTCACAAATAGAGCTTTTTTTTGGTGGTGCTTGATCAGTTTTTCCTTTTTTGCGCTATAAAAAAAAAAAAGACTGCCAATTTTGAAAAAAAAGCAATATTTTTTGTTTACTTTCTGCTATAAAACATATCCAATAAAAAATGTAAAAAAATCTAATTTCTTGATAAATTTAGGCCAATATGTATTCTGCTACATATTTTCGGTAAACAAAAATCCCAAAAAGTGTATATTGATTGGTTTGCGTAAAAGTTATAGGGGTTGATTTACTAAAACTGCAAAGTGCAAAATCTGCTGCAGCTTTGCATGGTAGCCAATCAGCTTCTAACTTCAGCTTGTTCAATTAAGCTTTGACAATAAAACCTGGAAGCTGATTGGTTACTATGTAGAGCTGCACCAGATTTTGCACTCAGTTTTAGTAAATCAATCGAAAAGCATCTAAAAATTATGGGATATACAGTATACTAGAATTTTTATGAAATGTTAAAATTTTTATTTTTTTTTAATAGTAATGACTGCGATCAGTGACTTATAGCGGGACTGCAATATTGCGGCAGACATTCTGATACTAATTGACACTTTTTGGGAACCAGTGACACTAATACAGTGACCAGTGCTAAAAATATGCACTGTCACTGTACTAATGACACTTGCCAGGAAGCGGTTAAACATCTAGGGCAATCAAAGGGTTAAATGTGTGCCTAACCAGTGTTTTGGTGTACTGTGGGAGGTGCTTTTATAGGGAAAGTAATATATTATTTCTCTGCTAACAGGACAGGGCTCTGCATTGTTTACATAGGCAGAGCCCTGTCCTGTGTAAATTTATGACAAGCGTCAGATTGTAGAGTGAAGGAGCAGCAAAAAACTGATGAGTTGTCCCTCTGCTCACTCCCCCCCGTCAGTATATTTGTCAGGAATGATCAGCAGATTATATATAGTAAAGTAAATTTATTAATAGAAAAACAAAAGACATCCAAACACCAGCAAAGAGGAAGCAAGCAAAGTGAAGATACAAGTGAACTACAGCCATATAACCAAAATGCCAGCTAAGTAACTGGAAGCCTAACTGAAAGGTAACTATATGCAATATGTGCAGAACACGGATAAACAGGGTAGACTGGCGATGGAGGGAACAGATAGGAAGGGGGAACCAGGACATGGATCAGGTTCAAGGGGAGCAGAAATAAAGCATCAGGGTACAAGATGCAAGACAAGATCAAGGTCAGAAGCAGTATAAGTGACACTCAGTATCTGGCAGCAAAATACTGGACAAGGTGTATCAGCAGAAAAGGGACTAAGTACCCCCCCCCAGCAGCCAGCATCAGGTGGAGACTGATTCCTAGGATCTGCTGGCTGCTGGGTGACATCTACCGGTGGACACTGGAACTACAACTTTCCACTCTGGGAAGCGCAGTGCCACCAGCAGGTGACCCAAGTCCTGACAATATTTTGCGTCACCACAAATTCCGGACACCTGATTCGCTGCTAGCGCCGGCCATTCTTCCCATAGTCTAAGAACTGCTTGACTACAAGAGATTGATATCTAAATAGATTCATGTACTTTCACTAGCTTTATTTAAAAATACATGTCATGATGTTTTAATGAATACCTGTGTGCATTCGATATGGGCAACTATGCTGTTATTTAAAAACAAAAGGTTGCAAAATGCCTGACTGTTTCACTGCCTGCACTGCAGACCTCTCTCCTGCAGACCTAAGCATGCTCCGTATCTGACACATTTCTGAGGTTGCCAGGCTCTTGACCCCCCTGTTGTGAGCTGTAGCTCTTCCACCAGCCCGTTGATCACTATTGTGTCCTGTAGTGATGTGGGGCCGATGGATGAAAGCAATGCCTGCAATGGGGGTAAGGAACCCAACACTCACAAAAGTGTGTCAGATGCTGAAGATTATTCAGCAAGCTTATCTTTGCAGCAGAGCTAAGATCAGCAGTATGGGCAGTTGGACAGGTGAGTATGACTCTTTTTTTTTTTTTTCTTTTAAACGCGTATCATTTTCTTGTTGACAGATATGAGTCAGACTAACAATCAAGAAAGACCATCTGCACAGCCAGGGAAAGGTCCACCCATCACTCAGAGGAACGCCGTCGTTGGAAGTGCTCCACCGGGGCTTGTAATGTCAACAACATGGAGGGCACCAGTGACCAAGCCACAAGGTAGGACTTGATGCTTCTCCAGTGTGGATACATATACCCAATCTGGATAAGGTGGTCAACTGTGTTTATCAAAAAGTATGAAAGAAGGACTTTCTGGCAAATGCAAAAATGTGTCCTCTGCAACCCTCTGGGCCAGAGAAAGGGCTACTAAGCAAAACAATGGCTACAGCTTTACTGTGATCTGATGGTTCAGCCTGAATAGATTTTGATTTATGGCTTAGTGAATGGCAACCTAAAGGGTATACACAAACCATGTGCAAAGAGCACCAATGATTATCCTCAATATTTGCTGGATACTGCTTTTGGACATATGTGCCTGATGCTCAAAGAAGTTAAAGTGTATATATAGCCCAAACTTTTTTTTGGGTTTGGAAGATGTTTGTAAAAGTTAAAGTGTATCTCTAGTTAGTAGTAGTTAGTTACATTCATCTGGACTTATTTTGTAATGTTAAAGACATTTTGTAGCTTTTCCAAGCCATTTCTTAAGTTGTAATGAGTGCCAGAAAGATACCCCAGAATTTATATCCACACAGGTAGATCCAACACAGATGTTGATTGTCAAAGAACAGGATGGAAAGTGTGAATGTTGAGGAACCATGTCAACCTGGTGCAGCCATCGCTGTACAGGGGTGACTGCCTTCAACACCATCTGTCTTTCACGTATAATGCTTTTTTAACATCTCTACTTCAACAATTTGACAGTCCACACCTTTAGCCATGTAAATTGAGGATTTATCACCTACACAGGCTTCCTGACACCAAGGATTGGATTACGTAACTAGAACAGTGGGGTTCCACAACTTTGTGCATGTATGAAGATTAACCTGCAGTGAATGTTTGATGAATGTCACTGCTTTATAAAAATGTTAATTATTGCCTCTAGTCCACCAGCACTGCTTATACTAGCCAATCAAAATGTGATTTTTCTAATCCCAAGAATTGCATATGTGCGACTAGTGTGAATTACTTATGGCGAATCTTCATCGGAATAGAGGGGCTGGATAACCATGTCTAATTCTGGCTGGATAACAATGTTGAACGTTGGCTAGATAACCATGTTTATTTTGGTTGGATAACCATGACCAATTCTGGATGGATAACCAGGTCCAATTCTGCCTGGACAACAATGTTCAACTTTGGCTGGATAACCGTGTCCTGTTTTGGCTGGATAACCTTGAACAATTTTGGGTGGATAACCATGTCCAATTCTGGCTGGATAACCTTGTCCAATTCTGGCTGGATAACCTTGTCCAATTCTGGCTGGATAACCTTGTCCAATTCTGGCTGGATAACCATATCCAATTCTGGCTGGATAACCATATCCAATTCTGGCTGGATAACCATGTCCAATTTTGGCTGGATAACCATGTTCAATTCTGGCTGGATAACCATGTCCAGATTTAGCTGGATAACCATGTCTTATTATGGCTGGATAACCATGTCCAGTTTCGGATGGATATCATGTCCAGTTTCGGCTGGATAACCTTGTCCAATTCTGGCTGGATAACCATGCCCAATTCTGGCTGGATAACCATGTCTAATTCTGGCTGGATAACCATGTCCAGTTTTAGCTGGATAACCATGTCCAGTTCCGGCTGGGTAGCCACGACCAATTCTGCCATGAAATTCAAAAATATCCGTACTGATCTGTTTAAAAATCCATTGACTTACGTTTTTTTCTGCAGATCTGACATCTGCGTTATATATGAATCCACCTTCCAGTGATGCATGGAGGTTTGTGGCTCATAGCCTGAAATCCAGACGCATTGCTGCATTAGCTTTCTCTATATGGGCAGCTTTTACATTTTTTCATGACTAGAGGCTGCACAGGGAGTGCCAGCACAAACCAGTAACAAGAACCAGATGGAAGAGAGGGAGCCTAGATTTCTGAAGGAGAGAGACTTAACCCTTTAAAAAGAGCTCCAGTCTCAGCTGAAAGCAGGATATTGCTTAGAGATGGGAACCTTTAAAAATCACATAGGCCGCCTTTAGATCTGTGCATTGCAGTAACGGCCTAACAGTAAAACGCATGACGTGATAAAGCATTTTAAATCTAGGGCAGCCTTTCTCAACCTTTTTTAATATGGGGGAACCCTTGAAACAACCTTTAGGTCTCAGGGAACCCCCAAAAATAATTACTATATCTACAACTCATTGTGTACATTAGTGTAGTGGTCAGTGGGAAGAATGCTCCTTACAATGGTGGTCAGTGGCAAGAATTCTTCTTAAATTGGTGGTCAGTGGAAAGAATGCTCCTTTCATTGGTGGTCAGTAAGAAGAAGGCCTCTTACATTGGTGGTCAGTGGAAAGCATACTTCCTACAATGTGCATTGATGGTCAGTAAAAATAATGCTGCTTACATTGCTGGTCAGTGGAAAGAATACTTCCTACATTGGTGGTTACTGGAAAGAATGCTTCCTCGATTGGTGGTCATTAGGAAGAATGCTTCTTATATTGGTGGTCATTAGGAAGAATGCTTCTTATATTGGTGGTCATTAGGAAGAATGCTTCTTATATTGGTGTTTACTGGGAAGAATGCTTCTTACAATGGTGGTCAGTGGAAATAATGATTCTTACAATGCTGGTCAGTAGGAAGAATGCCCCCAATATTGGTAATCTGTGGAAAGAATTCCTTTTACATTATTAGTTACTGTGAAGAATGCTGTTTACATTGGTGATTGGTTCAAAGAATGCTTCCTACATTGGTCAGGGGGAAGAATTTCCCTTACATTGGTGGTCGGGGGGAAGAATTTCCCTTAAATTGGTGGTCAGGGGAAAAACTTCCCTTACATTGGTGGTCAGAATTTCCCTTACATTGGTGGTCAGAGTGAAGAATTTCCCTTACATTGGTGGTCACTAGTGGAAAGAATGCTTCTTAGATTGGTGATCAGTGGGATAAATGTTACAGATAGCTAAAAAGATCATTGGTGTCAAAGGTTTACCGATGGTCCCATAGGCTTCACCCCCATCTAGTGCTAGTTCTAGTTATGACAACCAGTCCCCCAAAGCCAATGCTGTTGCTGGTCCCTGACCCGTCTTATCATTCCCCTCTCCCAAATGACATAATCACATACATTGCAGGGACAGTGGCCACATCCATAGCCACTGGTCCTGCATTGTACATGATGACATAGCAGTGACTGTCAACATTCCAGAGCTGGACACAAGAGGACTGGACCACTGGCTGTCAGGGGACCATGGTAAGTAAGGCAAGTCCTCCAGCCAGGAAATGAGGCAGGTTTTATCTGCTTCTAAATCGTAGAATTACTGAGATATGGTAAGGCCTTCTTTCTCTAGTTGGCAGATGACTGTCACCTTGAAAAGGAGGCCATAGTGTCTATGAAATATTGATGATTTTGATGTATTCCATGTACTGAAAGTTCTGTTATTGCAAATAGGACCTCAAAAAAGTTTTGAGGTCTTTACCTTTTGGTTGTGCTGGTAATTTGTGTGCCTTAGATTTTGCGGTATCACCGTTGACCATACACCCTACCAAAGGCCATTA
Source organism: Aquarana catesbeiana (assembly GCF_042186555.1). NCBI lineage: Eukaryota > Metazoa > Chordata > Amphibia > Anura > Ranidae > Aquarana > Aquarana catesbeiana. Next base: position 35,737,881 of record NC_133330.1, read on the forward strand.
AAGTAATGCTGTGGGATCAATTTATGTTCACGTTTGTAGGCCAGTTGGTATTTTACAATGTTGCTTTCTAAGATGTAGTTTGCAGTTCCTGATGATAAGGTAAGCAAATGAGGCCCATAACATATAAATGAGAGCCAGCTGGAGATAACTAAGTCACACCAAATATCCATCAGCATTTCGCATGCCACATTCAGCAACGGGGACAGCTATCTGTGCAGAAGAAAGTCCTTTTAATAATTGGTTCCTTTTAAAAACGTCAAACGGAATTATGACATTAGTTAAACTCCATTTTCTGAACGCTGTCCCAGATTTGCCGTCTAGGGAGCTGAGAAAGGAGAGTTATGGAAACTTAAAACAGACAATTGAAAGAACACAGGACTGTGTAGACGCCGGGCAGGTGTTAGCTAGCTGCAGTTCCAAAGTCTCTTCGATAGGAAATGACTCACAGAGTCTGGACGGAGGAGTAAGGCCCGGGGGAGAGTGGAGGCCCAGCTGTAGTTGAAAAGGGGTCCACTGTTTACGGAGTAGGTAAACCTTGTTCGCTCCGCTTGCCGTTTTACCTTGGACTGTGGCCAAAATATCACCTGCAAGGAATTATATGAAAATAGATATTGTGTTTACATTATATACACACACCCTTTGTTTTTACTAGTCAGAGATATGAAGCAGTTCCACATGTACACAAGAAACTGGGGGCCCACAGATAGAAAGGGGCAGCTGGACTTTACACAGAATGATAGGAAAGCTAAATAAACAGTTGAAGCTTAGAATTGTATTTTCTGCTAAAAGTAATGCAATTGTGTTCAGCCAGTCTTAAAATTCAAATATCCCTAATATCCCTGCAATGGAGTGATGGAGGTCACTGACCAAACTTATTTTAGCTGCACTTATGGCGATCCAACTTGGTTAAGGACATTTGAAAGGATAGTGAAGGAACAGCAGAGCATTGATAAGGTCATCTCTCTGCTCAGATTTCAGATTCTCTCAATGAATGTAATTTAAATATGAATAACCATTCTTATCCTCAGTCTTTGACAAATTGTCATTTAGATGGAGAATACCCATTTGTTTTCACATTCTTAAGCTAGCAATGTAGATTTCTCTTGTTCATCCCACAGGCTGACCATTCATGAATGAAATGGAGGACTCTCCCTTGTGGACTTTTGTACCCTCATTCTCTGACTGTAGCTCATTTAGTTATTGAATACCAGTTTGTACCCTCATTCCCTAACTGGAGGTCATTTAGTCAATGAATACTAATTTGTACCCTCATTCTCCGATTGAGGATCATTTTGTTTCGGAATACCAATTCATACCCACATCCCCTAACTGAAGATCATTTAATTGGGGAATACCAATTTGTACCCTCTTTCTCTGACTGGAGGTCATTTAGTTTAGGAATACTAACTTGTCTACTTCTTCTCTAAGAATACCCATTTAGGTTCTCCTTCTTTGACTGAGGGCATGTAAATAAACAATACCCATTTGTATTCTCCCTCTCTGTCCAGTGGTTATTTAGACTGAGGTCATATTTGTATCCTCATTATGACTGGCGGTCATAGACTGAGGTGGCAGGAGGTCCTTGTGTTATCTCTAGGAATGCTGGATGCTATAAAATGTGTTCTAGTTGCCTGTCTTTCCCATTAGGCTACCCAACTGTTATCCAATTCTACCAAAACAAGTAGTGCGTAGCAAGTATCTAAATGCCACTAAGGGCCATAGATCCAGTATTGATCCAGTGTGTTATATACAGGGGGCAAAGTCTACAAAGTGTATCAAAGTACCCCGGGCCAAAAAAATTTAGATGTTTCCTAAAACAGACAATGAGATTACCTGTTTAATGTGGTGTGCTGTGCATGGTACTATCTTCATATTCTGACCACTTTTTATGGTGTCCTATGGAATCATGCTATGGGATCTTCCTGTGGTCCTGCTTTCCACCATTGATCTGCTATTTTTTTGGTTGGTCCCTTTTTATTGTAATTAAGTATTATGCCCCACCACCGTTATTCATAGAATTGGATGATTCCCTATTGGGTTGACCCCCTTTTTTATATATTCTTCTGTCCCAGTGGGTAACTCCCCTGATGCGGCTATATGGGCGCCCCTTGTGCTATACCAGGGTTGCATCCTGAGGCTGCTGATGGTAAACGCACTCATCCTATCTTCACTATGTCATATTGTTGATTAATCCACCACTGAATAACCCCTTGAAGAAGACCTTACGAGTTGAGACACATTGGGGCTCATTTGTACTAAATAGGTACTATATGGGTGCTGAAGATGGTTATTGCTGGTGGTTTTTCTAACTGTAAAAGTCGGCATGTATATGTGAACAGGTATCAAAATAATTAGAACCCTTTGTGTTTCTTTTTAATGTTTGTATAACAATAAAATATTGTTGATTTTATACAGATTTTTTGCATTTTCAAACTTTTATGCCTCAAAAATCCCAGTCCATATGTACCATATTTTCTTAATCAAAGCCAATAAACAATGAGTAGCCAGGACCACATACCTGTTGGACTACCCACTTGGTGATAGATTTCTGATAATTGTATAACCATCTTTACCCCTTGAGATCTTGGACAATTGGATTACATACTTATCTGGCAGACATCGCTTGTTTTTGAATGCGGCTTCTTTGTTGTGTGATCTGAATGTTTGTGCCAGCTTAAGGAAATGTTTTTATGGAGAAATGAATAAACTTATGAATTTTTATATATTAGTGTTTTTTTTTATCAGTATCTGAAAGTCCTATGTTGGTTTACTGTTGTACTTTAAAGCAGAGCATGATCCTAATAGGATTTCCCCAATATGATGGCTTTGTGGCTTGGAACACCCAGCTTTAATGGGTAACTGGGAACAATGACATCATCCTTGGCCCATTGTTTGTCCGTGACTGGTTTAGATCAGCGCATTTGATGGATGTTAAACTCGCCAGCCAAATAAACGTTTGTCAGATCTATGAAACCTTCATGGAGCTTTTCCTAAATATGAAGCAGATGCTGGAAGAAGGGGGTTTTCTATCCCTGCAGGCCGTTTCATGAGCTCCTGTATCCCAGAATCCTCTGCTTCCCGACCTTTGTGTCAGCAGAGCCAATTATATGGACTGTAACCCTCCAGGTTGGATATTTCATTTCCTAAACAAATATAAAAATAACACTTTTCCTTAGTCTGGGATTTGGTCGGGAAGTACGGCTTCCAGGAGCAAATCTTCCCTCTGAAGAGTGTAATAGTTTCCAACAGATTATATGACATAGGTAAGATTAAGAGTAGGTTCAAGTTTTTCATTTTCATATTTGCTGGACTTTTAGTTTCCAAATAAAGGTGGTAATTGGGCTTTGAGCTGAACATAGACATTAGGCATGAGTCAAGAGGAGAAGAGGGGACTACAACAACAATAGCATTGTCTCTAATAAAAAAAAAATAGAGGTATACTGTGGTTATTTTAATTGCTTACAGTGGAATTTGTGGAAATACCTTTATTGCCATCTTACCATGGTCCAGCTTGGCCCCGTGTAATCCATTTTTTCTATCCAGAGGACCACTGGCCATGCTAATGAAGCGCTACCCCCATAGGAGCTGCTATGATTTAACTGGTTCTTTCCCAAGATTAGTGCAGAGGCAGCCAGGCACACAGCAACAGTTCACTCACTCTGGATCAGTATTCAGTCGAGGAGATGTCTATTTAAGGATTTTACTGCCGAAGAACTTGGATGGGGTATAGGGTGATATTGGATACTCCATATTCACTGAATAGTTGTAGAAGGACACTCCACTTTACTAAGCCTTCCTGAACAGTCTGTATGCAAGAACAAGTACAAATGGCAGACTAAGTCCTCTTTTAGAAACTATCCCAGTCGGGACTATCACTGGCTCTTCAACCCAAAGAAACAGTACACAGTCACTAGGACTCTAAGCTCAGGTCAGTATTCACAATGTCACAGGATCACCGGATGCCTCCTTCCAGTATCCACCGGACACTCTTCAGTGAGTGAGAGGTTAGTATTCACAATGCCACCTTTGCAACTTCCACTGAGCACTCTTCAGTGAGGTCTCCAGTCCAGATCCTAGGGTGAAATTCCTTTGACTAGCTCCAAAAAAATGGATCTTAGAAGCAGACCCCCAGCTATGCCACAGCTGGGACCTTGATGAACATGCAGCAAACTCCAGCGGTCTGCCCAGAGGGGCTGAGCCCCTCAGGCTGGGAACTCCTCCATCAGGACAAGAACCTGGCTGCTCCAAGCCTCAGACTATGTATGTTCCCTTCAGCCAATTTCTGGGCACAGACAATCAGGGGAAAAGACAGAGCTGAACAACAGACATATACAACACCAGCCCCTACAGTTCCTGTGGCTACAGTTGCGGCTCCCCCTCCACCGGACCCCTGGCCCTACGGTTCTGGTCGGGCCCCTTGCCAGTGGCGCTCCTGCACTTTCTGCTCCAGGGCTCTGTGTAGGTTTCCCTGAGCCCCTGTGACATCTATGTGGTTCCAGCCTCCAGGTGTTGCCAGCTCCTTATCCAAGGAGCAGGGGAGAGCAATCAAACCTGCAGCCTGTGAGATTCAGATCAGCCCAAAGCAATCAACAGCTGCTCCACTGATTACAGAGGAGCCAAAAAGACCCAAATTTGTCTGTCATCCTAGAAACCTACCTAGCAGGGTGCTACACTAAAAACCACTGTAGGAGTTAGCGCTACATACAGTGATAGCCACGATCTTCCAGATCCTGGTTGAGCGGCTTACCCACTGCACATTAAAAGCAGGGGGTCATTTATTGTGCACTACCACCATACAGAGAACACCTTGTAATTTTTTCAGTGAATACAGGGCATTCTCTGATTGAACGGAGGACAGGAGGGGTAGATGATGCCACAATTTACCCTAGTACAATCAGAGAATGCCTTGTATTCATGAAGGAATACAAGAAGCTCTCTGAATGGCAGTGGTGCTACATAAGCAACCCCTTGTGATCAGTGTGCAGAATGGAAGTCACCTGAGCAGCACCCGGGGGAATGTGGCTATCACTGTATGTAGCACAGGTTACTAGAGTGGGTTTCAGCATCCCCAGTGGTCCTTCAGATATAAAATATGGATAATTTCATAGTGTCGAATGTAAATTGGCAATAAAGATAATTCCTGGAGTTCCGCTTTAAGGAGATCCTGTCACCAACTTAAAGCGGACCTTCCAAAATAGAAGGTCTTTTTCCTTGATAGAAAAAGATTTACCAATAAAAGTTTAAAAAAAGACTCCCCTTGGTCCCAGCTTACCAGAAGGCACAGGTGATGTCACTGTGCCTTACCACTGCCTTCTGGATAGCTGGGCTCTTGAAATAATTTGAACATGCAATCCAGCCCAGGAGTGCATTCTTACGAGATTTTGAGTGGACGAGAGGCAGCAGTAAGGGACAGTGATATCACCTTAACCTCCTAGAAACTGGGACCAATGGGAGTCGTTTTTTTGTCCTATTTTTTATTAAATCAGGGGCCCCTGATGACGCCATATGTGACGAAATGCGTAGGACGGAGTCACTGGTTTCTGGATGAAGTTCAATTCTCCGGCATTTTACGCGCTTTAACGCAATGTATCCACATGAGTGTATTCTTAATTATTAAATTGGTTTTACTTGACATTATTACACTATTTGGCGTATCTATTTATTCCATGTTCCTCACCACGTGTCCTAATCCTGTTTGGGAGTCTGGAGTATAGCGAATCCATTACTAGGTGCTGAGACCACGGAGGGCAGTATTTCCTATGGTTTTGATACCTGGAGGTTTTTTGTTTATGTTCCATAATCCGGGATGCTGGCTTTATTATTGTAAATAAAGTGCACATAGACCACTGCTATAAGGGGGTCACATACGTTCCCGTAAGCATAGCATGAGTGTGGTTGGTGACACCTTGGTTTTCCTGTGATTTCCACCTTCCATCATGGCATGTGGGACTCTAATCTTGATTTAATGTTGGAATTCTCCTTATTTTGGACTTTTTTTGAGCTGTTTATTTCTCCTTTTTTAGAGTCACATATTACGGTAACTCAATTTGTCACTCATTAATATTGAGAATGAGATATTGATATTTTTAAGAGTTTATATTGCTCACTATTTTATGTTTATTGAGCCACTGTTTGTAATTGAAATATGTGAAATGTCGTCTGTCAAGACATAGTGTACAGCAGCTGTTTGCACAAACTTCTCACCATTAGCACAGATTTATTTTGGTTGTCTATTTTTATTCACTTGCAATGTGCCTCTGAACATGCTAGAAAATGTGATTACTGCAGGAAAAGTCAATACCCTAGCACAGTCCCCCTCCACACGTCATAGCCCTCTTCTCTTCTGGGAGTCTCTAATTACTGTTTGTGCTGGCCCAGCTCCTCTGCCTCTTTCTTAACCTTTTTAGATAACTTTTTTATTTAGCAGCTGACGAAGGAGTGAATGGGAATACTACAACGCTGCCTTTGCCAACCACGGTTCTATGAAAGGTTTCTCCAGAGATTACTTGGGGTTCCTTGAGCTGTGGCTGAATATCCTCCCATCTGATGGTGCCTGCGTAATTCCAGGCCAACGCCATTTGTCAGGGTTAACTGTATGACATCAATTAACCTTTCAGCTGTCTTTATGGTGGTCATCTGGTCACTACTCTTAGGGTTGCATTCTTCCTACTAACTGTAGCACTCTCCCTAGCGCAGGATGATAGGTACATTTCGTTTTTGGCCTTTTCTGTAATCAATGGAGCAGAGATTGTTTGGTTTGATCTGTTCAGGGTTTTATAGGCTGGGAGCTTGATTGCTACCCCTTGCCTCTAGAAGACGTTCCTAGAGCCTAAGAGGAAGAATTACAACACCCACCCTGAATATTGATCAGGGCTTAGCCAATCCCTGGGAAGGTGTGCCCAGATGGTGGCTGAGAATCTGGTAAATAGTCTGGAACACTGGAGAGATTGTCTTTCCCCAAGAAGGAGAGTTCCAAGCCTCAAGGGGCTCTTGCCCCTGAAGCAGCCTGTGGACTGTGTTGCTGTTCTGTGACTGTGAGGTCTCAGTGGTGGCAGAGTTGGGACCTGGACATGATCTGGGACTGACTGCAGGACTTCACCAAAGGGGGACGGGTAACCTCATGGGGACCATGAGACTTGCCTCATGGTCCCCAGTTGTGAGGCCTTAGATCAGCAATGGCGAACGTTGGCACCCCAGATGTTTTGGAACTGCATTTCCCATGATGCTCAACTACACTGCAGAGTGCATGAGCATCATGGGAAATGTAGTTCCAAAACATCTGGGGTGCCAAAGTTCACCACCACTGCCTTAGACTGTCCATTATTCACAGTTGCTGAAGGAGAAGACTGTCCTCCAACTGCTAAGCACTAATCGTTTTGGAGTATCCCATGCCCTAATCCCTCTCCTGCTAAAAGTTTTACCATTATCATATCAAGTTTTACAATCGTAAAAAGACAACCCCTAGACTGTTTATTGGAGCCTGAGTGAATGGACAGTTGCTTGGGTGGTTGGTAACCTCTATGCTGTTTGTGGGAGAACCAGTTAAAATCAGCAGCCCCTGTGGGGGTAGCACTACATACCCATCAATATAGAGGGCACTTTTCCCATTGACGCCTGGAGAGATGGTTAAGGGTTCCCTGAGATCTGAAAATTATTTTAGAGTTTCCTCTAAAAAAACAAAGTTGAGAAAGGCTGATATAGCGTGTCACTTGAGTGACAGCTCTGCATCTGCAGGGGTTTGCTTACACCACATCCAAGATGGCGGAACCCAGCAGCAGTCTCTCAGCTTTTTAATTGTTGACACAAGGGAGGCTTTTACTGGTAAATAACATGTATAAAAATATGTTCAATGCACTTATCATGTTATGGGAAGATTTCTGTTGAAACAAATGGTCTGGTGACAGGTTCCCTTTAATCAGGACTCCACAGCAAAAAAAAAAAAAATTCCTGCATGCTCCATTCATTTTCCTGGACAGATAATCACATTTCATTATAGATCCTAGCAGTTTTGTCTCACCAGACTGCCTGTTTTTCTCCAGTTTCACGTTTCTTATAAACAACGTCTGCTTTTTCTTTTTTCTTTCGATGACTCATTGCAAGTATTGAACGTCTCCATATGTTTATAAAAATGATTTTTGAATGATTGCCATGGCTGCAGTGTGATTATGTCAGGCCTAAATGGAAAACAGCTTTGTAAAGCCACAGAATAAAAACAGACCCACATTTGTGTCATGAATTCTAATATTATACGGGTCCCAATCAAGTCAAACAAAGAATTGCTATTAATAATCGTTCTATTTTACCATGGAAGGAGTCTGTACATTTTGGGGTCTATTTATAAAACATTTGCTGTGTGAATGCCGCAGCATAATGATCTAATAATCCCCATAATGTGTCCAATATGTGCATTTCCGATGATATTTGTTTCCTCCATCTAGTGGCCATAATGCTGCATTTTCCTGATTGCGGTAATTCAGGGAAATATCGCATTATGGCCACTAGATGGCGCTGACAATTATAGGAAATGCACACCTCACACGAGCGGATTTTCCGTCGGAAAAAAACATCCAAGAATTCTGCTCAAGCTTGCCTTGCATACGCACGGTCACACAAAAGTTCTCTGAACTTTCGACCGCCAAGAATGTGGTGACGTACAACACTACGACGAGCCGAGAAAATGAAGTTCAATGCTTCCGAGCATGCGTAGGAATTTTGCGCATCGGAATTTGTACAGACGATCGCATTTTCGGATAGGAACTTTTTCCGACCGAAAAACTGAGAACATGCTCCCAATCTTTTGCTGGTGGGAATTCCGCCAGCAAAAGTCCGATGGAGCGTACACACGATCGCATTTTCCGACCAAAAGCTCTCATCGGTCTTTTGCTGGCCGAATTTCCGATCGTGTGTAATGGGGCATTAGACTCTTTATGGGGATTATTTGTGATGCCTGCGCGAATGATGGAGTATTCATGCAGCAAATTTTTAAAAACTAGATCCCTTTAAAAGTTGAACTTCAAGCAAACATAAAAAAATAAAACATATTTTCAAAATTGGAAAGTGAAAGTACTTAATCCTATCCCTATATTTATTTTCTGTAATCCAGGGAGCAGAGGCATTCTGATTGGCAGATGGAGACTCAGCACTTTGATCCAGTTGGGGGCTCTGTGCTGTTAGCCTACCGCTCAGAACATGCCTACAAATAGAGACTAATAGACTTCTGCCGCGTACACACGATCGGAATTTCGCCCCACAAAAGACCGATGAGAGTTTTTTGTTGGAAAATGCGATCGTGTGTATGCTCCATCGGACTTTTGCTGGCTGAATTCCAGCCAGCAAAAGATTGGGAGCATGCTCTCAATTTTTCGGTCGGGAAAAGTTTCTATCCGAAAATGTGATTGTCTTTGCCAATTCCGACGCGCAAAATCCCTACGCATGCTCGGAAACAATTCAACGCATGCTCGGAAGCATTGAACTTCATTTTCTCGGCTCATCGTAGTGTCGTAAGTCACTGCGTTCTTGACGGTTGTAAGTTCACCAAACTTTTGCGTGACCGTGTGTATGCAAGGCAAACTTGAGCGGAATCGCGTTGGAAAAGCCGCCATATCTTTTTCCGACGAGAAATCCGCTCGCGTGTACGCGGCATTCCTGTTATAGGGTGACAACACTCTGCACCTGTGTCCCAATTGTGCTCCTGCTACATCTAGGCTGCATTCAAAGCTCGTGTTTTGGGAATGCAAGCAAAATCGTGCTGCATTTTTGCATGTTTGTGCATGCGTTTTTTTGCCACACACATAGGGAAGCCCAATCATTTCAATGGATTGCCCTACGCATGACCAATGCTCTAAAATAGCTCATGTAGCTTTTTGAGAGTTGAGAATTGCACATTTTTTAACTGTGCATTTTGACGCGTTTGCCGTGTGTATAAATGCGTGGAAAAAACGCAACCTTCAGTCCCCCCCAAAAAATTTTAAGTCAGTAGCTACAAATTCTGTAGCTGCTGACTTTTATCAAAAGGTCACTTAGCTGCCCAGCGATCCATTGCTGTCCTCACCCGGCCAGTTCGTCACCGGTCTCCAGGTCCCTGGCTCCCTCATGTCTAGTGTGAAAATCCAGCTATGACTCCTTCACAGCCGGCTTCTCACTGCGGATGCACGACAGTGGCGGCCCGTGCATTAAGGGCGCCCCCCCACCCATCCCGCAGCCGCCACCGTATCCATGCGCCTGGCCCCTTTCAGGATGCCGGACGCATGGACTCCTATGGTGGGGGCAGGAGGGGGTGTATTTTTTTTTTTTTGAAGCACCTGATTAGAGCCAGAGGCTCTAATAAGCTTCAAAAAAGTGTGGACACAGGGCGCAGAGAGCGGAGTGTCCCGCGATCCATCCGCAGGGGGGGTGCTGTGACAGAGTGTCCCACGATCCATCTGTAGGGGGGGCGTTCTTGTGGCGAAGTTTCCCGCGATTCAACCGTAGGGGGGTGCTGTGAGCGGAGTGTCCCGAGACCGATCCGCGGGGGGTGCTGTGAGCGGAGTGTCCCGCAATCCATCCGTAGGCAGGGGTGCTGTGAGAGGAGTGTCCCGAGGCCCATCCATGGGGGGGTGCTGTGAGCAGAGTGTCCCAAGACCTATCCGCGGGGGGGGGTGCTGTGAGCGGAGTGTCCCGCGATTCATCCATGGGGGGGGTGCTGTGAGCGGAGTGTCCCGCGATCCATCCGTAGGGGGTGTGCTGTGAGCGGAGTGTCCCGAGATCCGTCCGCAGGAGGGGGTGCTGTGAGCGGAGTGTCCCAAGACCTATCTGCGGGGGGGGGGGGTGCTGTGAGCGGAGTGTCCCGCGATCCATCCGTAGGGGGTGTGCTGTGAGCGGAGTGTCCCACGATTCATCCATGGGGGGGTGCTGTGAGCGGAGTGTCCCACGATTCATCCATGGGGGTGTGCTGTGAGCGGAGTGTCCCGCGATCCATCCGTAGGGGGTGTGCTGTGAGCGGAGTGTCCCACGATTCATCCATGGGGGGGTGCTGTGAGCGGAGTGTCCCACGATTCATCCATGGGGGTGAGCGGAGTGTCCCGAGACCGATCCCGGGGGGGGTGCTGTGAGCGGAGTGTCCCGCAATCCATCCGTAGGCAGGGGTGCTGTGAGAGGAGTGTCCCGAGGCCCATCCATGGGGGGGTGCTGTGAGCAGAGTGTCCCAAGACCTATCCGCGGGGGGGGGTGCTGTGAGCGGAGTGTCCCGCGATTCATCCATGGGGGGGGTGCTGTGAGCGGAGTGTCCCGCGATCCATCCGTAGGGGGTGTGCTGTGAGCGGAGTGTCCCGAGATCCGTCCGCAGGAGGGGTGCTGTGAGCGGAGTGTCCCAAGACCTATCTGCGGGGGGGGGGTGCTGTGAGCGGAGTGTCCCGCGATCCATCCGTAGGGGGTGTGCTGTGAGCGGAGTGTCCCGCGATCCATCCGTAGGGGGTGTGCTGTGAGCGGAGTGTCCCGTGATCCATCCGTAGGGGGTGTGCTGTGAGCGGAGTGTCCCACGATTCATCCATGGGGGGGTGCTGTGAGCGGAGTGTCCCACGATTCATCCATGGGGGTGTGCTGTGAGCGGAATGTCCCGCGATCCATCCGTAGGGGGTGTGCTGTGAGCGGAGTGTCCCGAGACCCATCCGCAGGAGGGGTGCTGTGAGCGGAGTGTCCCAAAACCCATCCGCGGGGGGGGTTGTGCTGTAAGTGGAGTGGTCCCGCCATCCATCCGTGAGAGGGGGTTGTGCTGTAAGCGGAGTGGTCCCGCCATCCATCCGTGGGGGGGTGCTGTGAGCGGGGTGTCGGGGGGGGGGTATTGGCATGCTGTCAGTGTGAAAGTGTCTTTGGTGCTGATCTATATACCGTATTTGTGGTGCTGATCTGTATACCGTATCTGTAATGCTGAGCTGTATACTCTGTCCTGTGATGCTGAGCTGTATACTCTGTACTCTGTTCTGTGATTCTGGGGCTGTATACTCCCAACACCATGGGTGGAAGCAAGTGGAATACAGGGGGCAGAGTGGGCGGATGCTATAAGGGGTGGGGCTTATGGGAAGTGGGAGGGGTCAAAAGGAAGGGCGGGGTCTGGCGCCCCACCATCCTAAAACTTCACCAGCCACCGCTGATGCACAAACCACTTTGCGCTTTGTGAATAGTCCTGGGATGTGTCCCAGAAGGCTGCGGGCAAAGGGAGTGGAGACATACTTCTGATCGGAGCGCCTAGGCAGCCTAGAAATGGGAACAGGTACCTATCAAAACTAAGTACTCACTGCCCCCCCCCCCCCCCCCCCCCCCAAGAAAATGCCCAAAAGTTAAAGAGAAGAGGAGGGGAAGACAGAAAAGCGGAACTTCCTCTTTTAAGTGAAGTTCCACTTTAACCATGAAAGTTTTTTATGCGTTTCATTAATGCACAAAAAAACACACATACTTTTGCGCGCAATCACGAAACTCTCAGGTGTAAACGGGGTCTAAAGGGAAGTACAGGATAATAATGTGCCATTGCCAACTTACCGTACCTTAAGCTCACTGTCCACTTTATTAGGTACACCTTGCTAGTAGCGGGTTGTACCCCCTTTTGCCTTCAGAACTGCCTTCATTCTTCGTGGCATAGATTCAACAAGGTGTTGGAAACATTTCTCAGAGATTTTGGTCCATAGTGACATAATAGCATCACTCAGTTGCTGCAGGTTTGTCCGCTGCACATCCATGATGCCAATCTCCCATTCCACCACATCCCAAAGGTGCTCTATTGGATTGAGAGCTTATGGCTGTGGAGGCCATTGGAGTACAGAGACCTCATTGTCCAGTGGTGAGATGATTTGATCTTTGTGACATGGTGCATTATCCTGCTGGAAGGAGCCATCAGAAGATGGGGACATTGTAGTCATAAAGGGATGGACATGGTCAGCAACAATACTCAGGTAGGCCGTGGTGTTTAAATGATGCTCAGTTGTTACTAAAGGGGCCCAAAGTGTGCCAAGAAAATATCCCCCACACCATTACATCACCACCAGCCTGAACGGGTGATACAAGGCAGGATGGATCCATACTTTCATGTTGTTTACACCAAATTCTGACCCGACCATCTGAATGTCGCAGCTGAAATCGAGACTCATCAGATCAGGCAACGTTTTTCTTCTATTGTCCAATTTTTGGTGATCCTGTGTAAATTGTAGCCTCAGTTTCCTGTTCTTAGCTGACAGGAGTGGCACCCGGTGTGGTCTTCTGCTGCTGTAGCCCATCTGCTTCAAGGTTGGATGTGTTGTGCGTTCAGAGATGGTATTCTGCATACCTTGGTTGTGACGAGTGGCTCACTGGATATTTTCTCTTTTTTGGACCATTCTCAGTAAACCCGAAAGATGGTTGTGCGTGACAATCCCAGTAGATCAGCAATTTTTGAAATACTCAGACCAGCTCGTCTGGCACCAACAACCATGCCACGTTCAAAGTCATTTAAATCCCATTTCTTCCCCATTCTGATGCTCGGTTTGAACTTCAGCAAGTCATCTTCACCACGTCTAGATGCCTAAATGCATTGAGTGGCTGCCATGTGATTGGCTGATTAGCAATTTGTGTTAACAAAACAATTTTACAGGTGTACCTAATAAAGTGGCCAGTGAGTTGTAAATATGGCTCCCATATTTCTCTCTGTCTTCCCTTCAAGTTACCTGTACAGTGTGAGACCCTTAGGGCCCGTATGCTGGTGTGTATTGTGCATGCATGCTGAGATGCGTTGTTATAACGCATCACAGTGCTTACTTTTTTTTTTTAACTTTATTTAAATGGCGCTCATTCAGCTCTATGGACAACAGAGCGTTGTGCTGTGCTGACGTGCATTATATTGCGTTTTTGTGCATTGCACTGTATAAAAAGTGTGGCATGTCTACATAGACTGCTGTTGTTTTTGCTGTGCTCTTGCATTGAGTCTCAGATCAATGCAGCTCAGTGCACCGGGTGTGAACGAGCACTTATATGGACATTAGAGTGTTAGCTCCTATGGGGCAAGGACTGATGTCAGTGGTTCATAGAAAAAGTAAGCACTGCGGGAAAAGCGTCAACGCTATATAATTACCTCTTGCCTCTGTATAATAACGTACTGTACATTGCGCTAAAAACATTTGTGAACGCTTAGGCCTCATGTACACGGCTACTGGTAAACGGACGTTCAGAGGCAGTTGGATGCTTTTTTCAGCTGCCCCCGAACTCATCCAATGTTATCTTATGTTTACATGTACACAGGGTCGTTTTTAGGCAGTAGGGTTTAGAGGATTTTTTTTAGACGCCAAAGTTTCCAAAGTTTCAGACGCCAAACGCTGCTAAACGTGGTATATGCGTTTAGCCGCATTTTCGCTTAGAAGCGTTTTTAAAGGTGCCCTATTTAAAATGATAGCAAATGATGAAAACCCACTAAAAAAAAATATTTTAAAAACTTGCAATTGCTTGCTATGCTTCATAGACCATTTATATACCCCTAATGAGCCCATGATCCAATCCAATACACCACTAGCATTGCTGTTGGCCAAAGTATAATTGGAATCTGACCTATATGTTGTTAGATTTCAACCAGATGACCCCACCATTGAGCTTGACCCCCGACTTGATCAAACAAAGTTGCATGACATTTAATATCTGGCTTTTTTAATTGCATTTTTCCCTCATGTTAAATTCTAGGTAGCTTCGACAATGATTATGGTTAGGGTTTTCCCCTTGAAGAACAAGTTATAAGAACAAGAACAAGTTTAGGGTTATGGTAAGGATTATGGTTTCTGGTTAGGGTTTCCAGTTAAGGTCAGGGGGTTATAGTTAGGGTTTTCACCTTAAAGAACAAGCTTAGGATTAGGGTTTATGGTTAGGGTTTCCCATTAGGGTTAGGGGGTTATGGTTAGGATTTTCCCCTTGAAGAACAAGTTACAAGAACAAGTTTACGGTTATGGTAAGGGTTATGGTTTCCTGTTAGGGTTTTCGCCTTGAAGAACAAGTTTAGGGTTAGGGTTTACGGTTAGGGTTTCCCATTAGGGTTAGGAGGTTATGGTTAGGGTTTTCCCCTTGAAGAACAAGCTTAGGATTAGGGTTTACGGTTAGGGTTTCCCATTAGGGTTAGGGGGTTATGGTTAGGGTTTTCCCCTTGAAGAACAAGTTACAAGAACAAGTTTACGGTTATGGTAAGGGTTATGGTTTCCTGTTAGGGTTTTCGCCTTGAAGAACAAGTTTAGGGTTAGGGTTTACGGTTAGGGTTTCCCATTAGGGTTAGGAGGTTATGGTTAGGGTTTTCCCCTTGAAGAACAAGTTGCAAGAACAAGTTTAGGGTTATGGTAAGGATTATGGTTTCCGGTTAGGGTTTCCAATTAAGGTTAGGGGGTTATGGTTAGGGTTTTCACATTGAAGAACAAGCTTAGGATTAGGGTGTACGGTTAGGGTTTCCCATTAGCATTAGGGGGTTATGGTTAGGGTTAGGGTTTTCCCCTTGAAGAACAAGTTACAAGAACAAGTTTAGGGTTATGGTAAGGGCTATGGTTTCCTGTTAGGGTTAGGGTTTCCAGTTAAGGTTAGGGGGTTATGGTTATGGTTAGGGTTTTCGCTTTGAAGAACAAGTTTAGGGTTAGGGTTTACGGTTAGGGTTTCCCATTAGGGTTAGGGGGTTATGGTTATGGTTTTCCCCTTGAAGAACAAGTTACAAGAACACGTTTAGGGTTATGGTAAGGGTTATGGTTTCCTGTTAGGGTTAGGGTAATGCCGCTTACACACGAGCGGACTTTTCGACCGGACTGGTCCGACGGACTGAGTCCGGCGGACAATTCGACCGCGTGTAGGCTTCATCGGACCTGCAGCAGACTTTTTCGGTCGAAAATCTGACAGACTTTAGATTTGGAACATGTTTCAAATCTTTACGTTGGAACTCCGCCGGACCCAGTTCCTATCGAAAAGTTCACTCGTCTGTATGCTAGTCTGACGGACAAAAACCGACGCTAGGGCAGCTATTGGCTACTGGCTATCAACTTCCTTATTTTAGTCCGGTCGTACGTCATCACGACTCCGTCGGTGTGATCATGTGTAGGCAAGTCCGTTGGAAGTCTGTCGAAAGTCCGTCAGACCAGTCCGGTCGAAAAGTCCGCTCGTGTGTACGTGGTATTAGGGTTTAAGGTTGGGGTTAGGGTTTCCGGTTAGGATTAGGGTTAGGGTTAGTGTTTCTGGTCCTCACACGCGATTTCCGACGTCTTTCCAGCCTCATCAACAGCAACGTCAGGAGCATTTCCTCACATACGCTCATTATGGGATCCATAGTAAAAGCACCGAAACTGAGGTAGATACAAATACACTGCTGCGCTCTCAGCTGCTGCTACTCACTCTGGTCTCACAGAATGGCTGAAATAGTTAAAGCGGAGTGCCGCCGAAAAAATTTTTTTTAAAAGTCAGCAGCTACAAATTCTGCAGCTGCTGACTTTTAAAACATGGACACTTACCTGTCCAGGGCGCCCACGATGTCGGCACCCGAGGCCGAAGCGTCTCTCCGTCCTCGGGTGCTGCCGCCTCCATCTTCGGTAAGGGAATCAGGAAGTGAAGCCGTGCGGCTTCACTTCCCGGTTCCCTACTGCGCATGCGCGAGTCGCGCCGCGCAATACGAATGCTCCCTGCTGCCTCTGGGACCCGTGTGTTTCCCAGCAGGCAGCGGGGAGGGAGCAGGAAGTGGCGTAAATAACCGCAGATTCTGCGGCTATCTACGCCGGAAGTGGGTACAGATACCTGTAATATACAGGTATCTGTACCCCCCTCCCCCCTGAAAGGTGCCAACTGTGTCACCGGAGGAGGGGAGGAATCTGATGAGTGGAAGTTCCACTTTTGGGTGGAACTCCACTTTAAATAATACAGTTTTTTGGGCTTTCGGAGGGTCCTATGATGTTATCTTAAATAAACGCTCCTAGACGCAAATGAGGCAAAACGCCACTAAACGCAGCTAAACACGGCATACAAACGCGGCTAAACGGGCGTTTTTAAATGCCGGTATCAAGCTGTCAAAAAAATCGTTCTGAGTAGGTTGTCTCAAAGTCCCATGTACATTAAGCCTTAGGAAGACGGTTCTATTGTCTC
Organism: Aquarana catesbeiana; assembly: GCF_042186555.1. NCBI lineage: Eukaryota > Metazoa > Chordata > Amphibia > Anura > Ranidae > Aquarana > Aquarana catesbeiana. Next base: position 35,754,969 of record NC_133330.1, read on the forward strand.
TTCCAAGTGGAAGCCCATGCTTTTGATCTGTGTAAAAGGTAAATAGCTCGTAGTACCATGCCGCTCGATGTTTACACAAGGGGTAATTCATTCATCCTCTGTTGTTCTTCTGCTTTTCCAAAGATCTGTTCCAACTTGCCCGGGCCCCCCGTAGCAGAGCGCATGTTGTTCGGTCAGAAGAGCGGAGCATGAATTGACAATTAGAGTCTGTAGGCTTGGAATGTCCCAGGCCGTCGGCACGGCCTTGTGGGACGCTGCTTGAAAAGTAGCTCAAGCTACTTAAAATGGATAGACCGCATAATTCTTTTTTTATTTTTGTTTTCAGCCCTGGTTCGCACTGAATGCGGCTTTGAAACTGTGCAAATTCACTTGAAATTGTGCAATTTAGCCAGTGCGACTTCAGGTGCAACTTGGCTGACATGTGCGTGCGACTTCACACACACATGTCTATGCAAGTCGCACCTGAAATCACCAAAAATAGTGCAGGCACTACTTTTTCAAATCAGTGCAACACCGATTTTGATTCGATTTGAGCGGCTCCATTTCCAACAATGGGGTGCGACTTGTCATGCGATTTGGGCCTGTCAAATCGCAGGACAAGTCGCATCTGTGTGAACAGGGGCTCAAAGTGAACTCAACTACTGGAGGCAGCCATGTACATCAGGGAAAATAATGATTTGATCCTCTGTAGTTTTTGTAGGGTTGTCCACTTACAAAGAAATGAAGGGTCTATCATTTTTATCATAGATGTATTTTAAATGATAGAGACAGAATAACCAAAAATCCAGGAAAAAAAAGCGATACAAATGTTATAAATTGAGTTGCAGTTCAATGAGTAAAATAAGTATTTGATTGTAGTTTCTTGTAGTTGGTGACCAGGTTTGCACACATCTCAGGAGGGATTTTGGTCCACTCTTCTTTACAGATCTTCTCTAAATCCTTAAAGTGGTTGTAAACCCTTACAATCTACTTTTTGCTACAGGTAAGCCTATAATAAGGATTACCTGTAGCTACCCCGGATATCTCCTAAACCTGCACGGTTTAGGAGATATCCCCTGTATCTTGAATGTGCCGACGTCATCCCGCGCGCGTGCGCGGGAGTGACGTCATCGCGGCTCCGGCAAATCACAGCGCCAGAGCCGCGATACCCGGAAGTAACTCTGGGAAGAAATGTCGCCGGTCTGTGCTGTGTACAGACACCGCAGTGGGGGCTTCGATCTCAGGTGAGTATTACATAATGAGCTAGTATGCAATGCATACTAGCTCATTAGGCCTTTGTCTTGCAGGTCTTTTTTTTTTTTTTATGTGGGTTTACAACCACTTTAAGGTTTCTTAGCTGTTGATTGGCAACTCAAAGTTACAATGCAGTAAAATGTCTGTCACCGCACACTGAATTCACATTGACTTGTGATAAAATGCAGGGGAAACGGATGTACATTATACGTATTCTAATGCGTATTGACTTGTATTAATCTGCATTTTAGCGCACTTGTAGAATGCAGGGTAGGTCATAGATGATTGTTTTTTACGTGTCCTGTTCACATTACAATGCTGCGTTGACCTGTGTTGTGTTAAAGAGGAAGTAAAGCCTAAAAAAAAAAAAATACACCCTGCAAGGCAAAGTCATAATGAGCTAGTATGCATAGCATACTAGCTCATTATGAATAACTTACCTCAGATCAAAGCTCCCGAAGCGACCCTTGTGCGCCTCCTCATGCGCCGCAGACAGCGGTGCCCGGTTTTTGTAAAATATCTCCTTAACCGTGTAGGTTAAGGAGATATTTCTTGCACCTACAGGTAAGCCTTAATCTTACCTGTAGGTTAAAGTGGTCCCAGAGGGTTTACAACCACTTTAAAATGCAATATGTAAGTGTAGCAAAGTCCCGGGCCTCTTTTGGCCTAATGGTGACCTCCAGAGTTAGGGAGAGCTGACATCTTCTGTGTAGCATGGGTTACGAGGCATGGTGGGTGTAATGCAAGATGAACAGGTGGGTGCCAGACACTTTTTGAATGCAAAGAGATTTATTGTCTCTTGAACAAAGATGTGGGAGAGAGGGTTAGGGCCAGGACACCCTTAGGTAGATGCATAATTAGCAGACTCAGAGACTTCTATAGGCAGACAGGTGAAGGCTTCCAGCCAGACACCATTTCTGTATAGGTAGGACCGCTGTCTCCTATGGCAACAAACTTGTAGCTGTTACTAACGGTAATGGTATTCAACTATTTGCAACTCGAGCAGTTCTCCTTACCCCACACTCTCTCACTGTTGGTCTTCACTCAACAAGCTCCCAGTCTCTCTCACTAGACTTCAGATCCACTAGCCACTGAATCCCCTGAGCTCCTCCACTTTAGCACTGAGAGTTTTTATAAGCATGAACCCACTGGTTTGTTTTAAGCACCACATCCCAAAATAAGGTATTTTGGCAAGCAAGAAAGTTAGGGATTTTTAAGGTGCAAATCAATTGGATAGGTATCAAATATACTGTATAAAAAAATACTTTATTTTGAGGAGCAAAATAAGAATTTACACTTTAAAATGTAAAAAGGAGGATAGATACAGAGATGGCAAGTATAATTAGTTACAAACACAGTAACACAGCAATGAGCGATGAACTTCCCAACATGTTTCGCCCATATGTCGGGCTTCCTCAGGGGATGCTGGTCATATGCAGAGTGCACTGCCTTCTATCAGAAAACATATAACAATAACAATAAATTAGAACACAAATTTATATAATCATTTACATAATTTTCATGCATATGTGCCTCCCCTGTCAGGGTGCAGCTGCTTACCTATATCTCCTAAAGGGGGGAGTATTAAACCTGCCGGGATGACTAGATGTTTCTGCTGTGTCAAGGAGACCCTGCGCTGAAGGTGACCATAGATGGTAAAAAAGTCCAGCTAAAAAATAGAGAAGAAACAATAGTGCCTTTTAATGTTTAGCACTCAGTATCTTCCTTAAGCGTCACTCCCGCTTCCCTGCTGGGTCCCTGGCTTGGCACTCACAGATACTCTTCAAGCTTCACCCCCGCTGACACGTTAGGTCCCTTGCTTGGCAATTCACATGCGTCACCTCTGCTGTCCCGCTGGGTCCCTGACTTGGTTCTTGCTGAAGTCCCCAGGTGGCGAGAAGTCTGCTCTGGTACTGGCCTCTGCTTACTCACTGAGGTCTCCAGTAACAAGGTGGATGGTCCCTTATTGGTGACAGCATTCCTTCTACCTGCGACCACAACTGGTTCCCGTCTGGAACCATTACTTCTGGTTGGACTGCAAGCCAGCAGTCCCCACCCTACGCTGCTCTCCTGCTTCTGGATAGGCCCTCAGACAGCCTAGCAGCCAGATGTCCCCGGGATCGGCCTAATGGGGCGTACACACGGGCGGACTTTTCGACCGGACTGGTCCGACGGACTTCCGACTGACTTTTTATCAAACGGACTTGCCTACACACAAACACACGAAAGTCCGACGGATTCGTACGTGATGACGTACACCGGACTAAAATAAGGAAGTTGATAGCCAGTAGCCAATAGCTGCCCTAGTGTTGGTTTTTGTCCGTCGGACTAGCATACAGACGAGCGGATTTCTGGGTCCGGCTGAGTTACGACGTAAAGATTTGAAGCATGTTCCAAATCTAAAGATTTTCGACTGGAAAAGTCCACTGAAGGTCCGATGAAGCCCACACACGTTCGGATTGTCCGCCGGACTCAGTCCGTTGGACCAGTCCAGTCGAAAAGTCTGACCTTGTGTACGCCGCTTAAGGCTTATGGCCTAGCAGCCTGGGGCGACATGACACACTTCCACCCAGACAGCCGTCCAGGTGGCACAGAACCCCGATCACCTGACTCTAGGGATGGGCTTTATATTCGGGTCGAACATGAGTTTGACTCAAACATAGGCTGTTCGCCCGTTCGCCGAACAGCGAACAATTTGGGGTGTTCGCGGCAAATTCGAAAGCCGCGAAACACCATCTTTGGGAGAAATCAAAAGTGCTAATTTTAAAGGCTTATATGCATGGTATTGTCATAAAAAGTGTTTGGGGACCTGGGTCCTGCCCCAGGGGACATGTATCAATGGGAGACCAGAGAAAAGTTGCAGTGATCCCTTGAAAGCTGTGAGGAAAGCTTCAACAAGAGGCTGGTCTTTCACTGTTGCCCCATTAGACCCGTTGGGGTCTATCTATAAGGTGAGAGGCTAGTACTACTGGGGGAGGATTGCAGAAAGACATGTTTACCATCTTACATTCGTCTTTTCGGTCATCCACTCTGATTTATAGTTTTCACTTTGGAACTGATCATCTCTCTGCCCCAGACGACGTCAATTTATGACGAAACGTACGTCGGGCAGTTAGGACATACTGATGTCATCGCAATGGATCTCTGAGCATACGGGCGCTCGCAAGCCAGCCGGCTATTTACGCTGTTTTATCTACTGTCCATTGTAAGTGCAATCTTTATTTTTAATAAACTCTTTTCTTACGGTATTACACTATGGGAAGTTTTGTTTTTATATTCTTGGTTCACCTACTTGGGAGAATCCACACATCCTAGCGGGTTGCCTGATCCACTCAATCCCGGTTTGTGTTATCCATCTAAGATTCCTATATCAAAGGCCCTGGCTGGGTGTTTAGCCGCAAGCTGCAATTTGCTTGCCTTACGGTGATCAGCACTCAACGGTGGTGGAAGACTAAAATTCACTGTCACATTATTGTTATTTATCTATCTGCATATTGTTTATTTATTTGCATATTGTGTTTCTTGCCACCCATATTATTTTCACTTCCACCATCCTATCTTATCACTGACTTATTTAATCCACATTCACTATTTATTATCTAACATTTTTGATTTTGGGTTGTTATTTAATATTTGATATCATCACATTTTATTCATATATTATTTTACTTTATTGATCCCGTATTGGTTTACCACCAGTAGTAATTTCAATCTCTAGCGCAGTTATTGTTTTCTCATCTCTCTGAGTCACCTGATTTCTTTGGAAGCTGATTACTCCTGGGAAACAATTTACTTTTAGTTTAGTTTTATGTGATACACTTTACTGGATTTCAATGCATTATTGCTCAGATTTATATTATGGGATGCACTTTTTAAGACTTTGAACACTTTTATTTGAGTTTATATTTGCCATGAGCATCTGAGAAATTCTTTGTGTACACGATATACATTATTCAGACAGGAATGTGGCTTGGAACAGGGCCAGACAGGAGGGTGAGGGGGCGCTATGTACGCCACATTACTATTCTCTTTGAAGTGCCCAAAGGTATCCCAGGTCTGTTACAATCCTATAGTGTATGCTAAAACCAAAAAAATGTACTATGCGCCGCTAAAGTGTTTGGGTACGGCTTGAAGAATAAGTGGCAACCCCTATATATATATATATATATCACATCTGAGGATTAGTAAACTTCACTTTAACTGACCTAGCTAATGTAAGTTGACATCAACAGCAAGTCACTGGCTCAGCCAAGTTTTGCTGGCATTTCCGAAAGTTACAAAATTACAGTTTTAAGTTCAGATTTCAGTATTTAGGCTACAAAAAAGTACAACATACAATTAGCAATGTGATAGATATTACAGTGTTACTAAACCCATTACAGTGGAACCTTAGTTAACGAGTAATGCGGTTAACGAGCGTTTTGAAAGACGAGCAACATTTTTTTAAATTCTGACTCGGTTTGCAAGTGTTGTCTCGTAAAACGAGCAGAATTCAAGCTAATGGAGTGTGCAGTACCGCATTTGGCCAGAGGTGCAGGGGCGCCGGTGACACTCGGAACAGTTCAGAGCCGTTCGTAAATACTCGTAATTACTCGGAAATACTCGGAAACACTCCTGCGTTCCCAAGTGTTTCCGAGCCTTTCTGAGTTCAACTGAGCTGTCCCCGAGTATTTCCGAGTCTCTCCGGCGCCCCCCCCCCCTCACCTTTGGCCACATGCGGTATTGCATGCAATAGAAGTCAATGTGGAACGAATTATCTTCGTTTCCATTGACTTCTATAGGGAAACTCGCTTTGATATGCGAGTGCTTTGGATTACAAGCATTCTCCTGGAACAGATTATGCTCGTAATCCAAGGTTCCACTGTAACATGAAAATAGTTCATCCACCCCCCCCCCCCCCCCCACAGTGTCCACAGCTTATAAACCTTCTTTTTACATTAAAATGCTGCCACTATATAGCTTTTTGGATGATCTGTATACCACGGTTACATGATAAACTGCACAGTTTCTCCAGTGCTGAGAGTTCAGGTAGGAGGAGATTTCCACTTCAGCCTGTATACACGCCCACATGTGTGATGTCACTATCATGTGACCTGGCTAGCTCTGAGAACAAGTAAATGTTCTCTCCAGCATAAAAGACACAACTGAGCATGTGCAGGTCGGCTACCCTGCCTGTGTTAGCTGGCTTTCCCCAGATAGACAGTGCAGGAGGGGGAGGAAGGCTGGCAACACTGTCTGGTACAGTATATCTTTTTTTTTTTTTTTGATAATTATACAATTTCCATGAATATTTCTCTCCTCCACAATGACCAGTATACCGTACATCCTCAGCACATTGTCTGTTTGGACTAAAGCTGGTTTATCAATCCTCAACATTAAACATCGCCTCTTATTTCTGTACCACTTTGTATTAACTTATCTTAAGAGAGGTGACAAGTACATTGTTTGGAGGACACTGGAGACCTCGTGGTGCAAATTGCTGAGAGCATTGGCATTCTTCCTACTGCTCTTCCATGGTAGAGGTAACAGGATATGGACGTTGCTGTAGATCTTGGCACAAGGCAGTAGACTACAGCATTCCCTTACTCTATATTACAATGGGATTACAGAATATATTATTGAGCAGATGGCTGTGTAGAAATCTGAAGTTAGCTGTTTAAGCTTAGACGTGATGACTTGTAGCTTACAATTACGGGACACTATCTGCAAGCTGTTCCCATCAGTTCATCAGGACTGATAAGGGTCCACCCAATCACGGGGGAAGAGAAGAAAAAATGAATTCCTGCAAAAGTCTTGGGAATGGTCAGGAAATATTTGCGGTTATGACCATATATAGGAAGATATTATAGTAGTATAGTTTACCAAGGTCACCAACCAAGATGGTTGCAACAAAATATGATGGATTAGAAGAGGCGTAGCTTCACAGACCTGTGACTGTGGGCTGTGATAACACTGTCTAAAAAGTTTTCCATCTGTGCTGCTTTACAGCAGATGGGTTTTATTTCCGCTTTTTTTCCCCTGCAAAGTAAAAGCATAATGGGCTAGTATGCATCACATACTAGCCCATTATGTTGCACTTACCTGCAAGAGAAGCCCGCGATGTCCCCACTGGTGGCCGCGTCCATCTTCACCCCTCTCCCTTCCGGGGCCATGGACTCCAGCTCTGTGACTGGCTGGATATATATATATATATATACACAAATACAGTGCCTTGAATAAGTATTCATACTCCTTGAAATTTCCCACATTTTGTTATGTTACAACCAAAAATGTAAATGTATTGGGATTTTATGTGATAGACCAACACAAAATGGCACATAATTGTGAAGTGGAATTTTTTTACAAATAAATATGTAAAAAGTGCGGCGTGCATTTGTATGGCGCCCCCCTGAGGCAATACTTTGTAGAGCCACCTTTCACTGCAATTACAGCTGCAAGTCTCTTTGGAGTCTTTTTGGTGATGTTTCTACCAGCTAGAGACATTTAGAGAGTGACGTTTTTGCCCATTCTTCTTTGCAAAATAGATTGGATGGAGAGAGTCTGTGAACAGCAATTTTCAAGTCTTGCCACAGATTCACTATTGGATTTAGGTCTGGACTTTAACTGGGCAATTCTAACACATGAATATGCTTTGATCTAAACCATTCTATTGTAGCTCTGGCTGTATGTTTAGGGCCGTTGTTCTGTTGGAAGGTGAACCTCCTCCCCAGTCTCCAGTATTTTGCAGACTCTAACAGGTTTTCTTCTAAGATTGTTCTGTATTTCATCTTCCCATCAACTCTGACCAGCTTACCTGTCCCTGCTGAAGAAAAGTATCCCCACAACATGATGCTGCCACCACCATGTTTCACAGTGGGGATGGTGTGTTCAGGGTAATGTGCAGTGTTAGTTTTCCGCCACACATAGCGCTTTGCTTTTATGCACTTCTTCCACACGTTTGTTGTGTCCCCCACATGGCTTCTTGCAAACTGCAAACAAGTCTTCTTATGGCTTTCTTTCACCAATGACTTTCTTCTTACCACTCTTCCATAAAGGTCAGATTTGTGGAGTGCACAACATCTAGTTGTCCTGTGGACAGATTCTCCCACCTGAGCTGTGGATCTCTGCAGCTCCTCCAGAGTTACCATGGGCCTCTTGGCTGCTTCTCTGATTAATGCTCTCCTTGCTCGGCCCGTCAGTTTAGGTGGACGGCCATGTCTTGATAGGTTTGTAGTTGTGCCATACTCTTTCCATTTTCGGAAAGAACATTTTTTGGATTGAACAGTGCTCTGTGAGATGTTCAAAGCCTGGGACATTTTTTTATAACCTAACCCTGCTTTACACTTTATTTTTGACCTGTCGGGTGTGTCCCTTGGCCTTCATCATGCTGTTTGTTCACTCACGTTCTCTAACAAACCTTTGAGGGCTTCACAGAACAGCTGTATTTATACTGAAATTAAATTACACACAGGTGGACTCTATTTACTAATTAGGTGACTTCTGAAGGCAATTGGTTCCACTAGATTTTACTTAGGGATATCAGAGTAAAAGGGGCTGAATACAAATGCACGCCACGCTTTTCACATATTTAGTTGTGAAAAATTTTGAAAACCATTTATCATTTTCCTTCCAATTCACAATTATGCGCCACTTTGTGTTGGTCTATCACATAAAATCCCAATAAAATACATTTAGGTTTTTGGATGTAACATGAAAAATGTGGAAAATGTCAAGGGGTATGAATACTTTTTAAGGCACTGTATGTGTGTGTGTGTATATATATATATATATATATATATATTCCTCCATTTCTAAGGCTTAAACCTATTATATACACCGAGTGGTCTGTCAGCGCAATTGTTTATATTTTTCGGCAAATATATATCAACCCTTATATTTGCACATGTCATTGTCCATAGATGTCACTTTAAAAGCCTTTCCATCAGTTTGGAGTTAATTGTGAATGATGACCCTAGAATTATTGCACTCGCTCTGCCATTCGCGGCTAAATGTAACATGTGTAGCGCATTTGTCGTTTTTGTTTGTAGGCGCACCCACAACAGGCATTTGCATTCTTATGTGTGTGTATGTGGGGACTTTACAAATATTTTGTGTTTTTTTTTGCTCTATTTTTTATGTTATTTATTTTTTTACAATTCACTTTATTGCTGTCACATAGGGTCAATAAAATGTGATAGCATTTTGCTGTGACAGGTTCTCTTTATTGAGACATCAGAAGCTAGTTATGCCACGTACACACGACCGGTTTTGCCGTCGGAATAAACTCTGAAGGTTTCTACGACGGAACTCCGAAGAAATTCCATTCAAGCGGTCTTGCCTACACACGGTCAAAGCAAAGTCCCACCAAAGTCCGACCGTCCAGAACGCGGTGACGTACAACACTTACGACGGGACTAGAAAAAGGAAGTTCAATAGCCAGTAGCCATCCAATAGCTTCCGTCTCGTACTTACTTCAGAGCAGGCGTCGTTTTTGGTCTTTTGGAACAGCATACAGACGATCGGTTTTACCGATAGGAATTGGTTCCGTCGGAAATATTTAGAACATGTTCCATTTCTAGGTCCGTCAGAATTTTCCAAAAAAAAAAAAAGTCAGATGAGGCCTACACGCGATCTGAATAGACGATGAAAAGCTTCCGTCTGAGTTTTTCTGTCGGGCATTCCGCTCGTGTGTACGCGGCTTTAGACTTTGATGTCTCCCCTGCCTTCCACTGAAGCTTATGGAGCACAGACCATGCTCCATTAGCTTCTTCTTTGAACCAAGAAGTGACGTAATAGACGTCGCTCCCATGTTCATTCATTGGAGGGGAGATCAGCGAATGAACTCTCGCTGGTCTCCCTTTGTTCCACCCACTGATGCCAGTTCTGCCACTCTTGGGTCCGCAGATGGGACAGTGGAGTCTGGGATACATCATGGTGGGGGCTGTCTGGTGGGGCTGTGGTTCTTTCAGCAGACTGTTGAAGTGACCGGGCACCGCTTCAACATAAAACCCCACTACAGGCTAAACAAATTTAAACACAATCCCTGTTCAGGCACTTCCTGTTATAAGGTGACATATAGGGTGACAACGCGGTGGGTGTCTCTGTCTCCTAACTGTCCTCTTGCATTGTCAACCTATCACATGCACTACCAGCATAGACTACGAGTGGTCATGCTGACACAGATGACCGGAGACAAGTATGCAGATTAGGACTTTGGTGTTCCTGATCTGCATCCTTGTCCAAGGCCAGTGACTAAGAGTACTGAGGCCAGTGGGAAGAAAAGCAGCCAGGGAACTAGCATTTTCAAAAGCGCTTGTAGCATTGGCAGGCATTTTTTCTTTTATATATTCACCTTAAAAGTGATCTCTTTATCCATCAGTCAGTTTGACATTACGATGTTTTCTAAAATACTTTGCTTGTCAAAAATGGCTATTTTCCAGGTTTCCATAGCAACTGTTGGCACGACTCTCGCTGAGGGTCCATTTTAGGACATCCTTCCAAGATTGCTCAATTCTGCATCAGCCTTCCTTCTAACAGTCCTATTCACTCATCTATGAATCATAAAACAAAGGCAACCTGGTATAGCATCACCCTACTTTCCCCATCTGTCCCCAAAATACTCTACCATGGTACAAGAGGGACCTAAAGGAGAAGGTCTCTCCAACATTTTCATTTGTTTTTGGTTTTTTTTGCCCCCTTACCTTGACAGCTGAGTTCTCCATAAAAAAATTAGCTCACCCCCAATCAGCTCAGCAAATCTAGTCACTGTTCCATCCCAGCAATCCGGGTCCCGCGTCACCATCTTCTCTTCTGATGTCACCATGAGGCCAGCCTGTCTTTTCCGGGTTCTTTGAGCTGGACCTACACCATACAGCAGCGCATGTGCAGTATGGTGTACATTGACTCAAAGCCTCCTGAGATGCATGATGTCAGTATCCCAGGAGGCTTAAGTGAAGGGGGGGGGGATTGGATAGATTGATAGCAGCGCAGCCATTGGCTCCCACTGCTGTCAATCAAATCTAATGATGCGGGAGCCAGGGGGAGCAGCCGAGTCCTGCTGTTTGTGTCGATGGGCCTGCACGGGTGCTTGGAGGGAGAGCACTTCTCCAACGGGGCACTTGAGAAGAGGAGGAGCCAGGAGAGCCGCTGATGGACCCCAGAAGAGGAGGATCAGGGCCACTCTGTGCAAAACGAACTGCACAGAGAAGGAAAGTATGACATGTTTGTATTGGTTTGTTTTTTTAAACTGAACCTTTAGTTATCCTTTATTTAATGTTGGTAATATATTCAGGTAATATGTGCAATGGCAGCACAGCCAATAGAACAGCGGTTCTAAACTCCTGTCCTCAGGGCCCACTAACAGGCCAGGTTTTATGTATTACCTTGGGGAGATACAGACTTGAATACTGCAATCACTGAGCAGCAAATCATATCACCTGTCATGTATTCAGTTATCTTGCAAACTGGCCTGTTTGTGGGCCCTGAGGACAGGAGTCGAGAACCACTGCAATAGAGTTTACAGTTTTTTGGCTTTTTTTTTGTAATTTTGTACTTAGAGGATTAAATTTTTTTTAAAAATATACAAATCATATACAAGTATATTGTGCCGCTGTAAGTTTAAAAGAAGTCTATGCAAGTCACAACACGTCATGGCAATTTGAACAGTTCTATTGCCGACAATGGATTGCAATTTTTTATGCGATTTGACAGTTCCAGAGGAGACCCCTGGGGTACAAGCCTTGGTGGAAACCAGCCTGAGGTCTCAGCCAGACTTAGCTGGGGGGCCTTTTTACAAGTCCCAGTTTAAAGTGGTTGTAAAGCCTCAGGCTGGATTCATACATGTGCGGTGCGAATTGAAGCTCCGTTTTCACAGCTAATTGACAAAGTAGTTGTTTCAGGTCAGTTTTTGATCAGGATCAGGTCAGGATTTTTCCCTGTTCACAAGTGAATGACGTGCAATTAAGAAGCGTTCCTATAGAAGCCTGAATTCGCACCTAAGCCGGACCGCACTGCTCAATAAACTGTCAGGACTCTTTTTCAATTCACACTGAATCCGCACTCCGGCTGCACCAGACATATGTGAACAGGCACAATAGAAAGCAATGTTCTTTCACATGTCATGCAAGTTAGATGCAGTTCACAACGCATCTAATTCACATATGTGTGAACCAAGCCATAAGGCTTTTTACCTTAATGCATTCTATGCATTAAGGTGAAAAACCTTCTGTGCTGCAGCTCCCCCAAGACCCTCTTTCTTTTTCTTACCTGAGCCCAATCTGATCCAGCAAAGTGCAAAAGCGCAGCAGCTCCAGACGCTGTTTCTCTCATCATTGGACAGATTGATAGCAGCAGGAGCCATTGGCTCCCCCTGCTGTCAATCAAATCCAGTGACATGGGAGCTGGGGGGTGGGGCCAAGTCCTGCTGTCCATGTCAATGGACACAACAGCGGGACCCGGGAGCGATCCCACAAGGGTGCCCTCAGGGAAAGCAGCTCTCCATAGGGGGGACCCGATGAGGAGGAGGGGCCAGGAGTGCCAGCGGGGCACCCCAGAAGAATAGGATAGGGACAGGTAAGTGTGACATGTTTGTTATTTTTTTACAAAAAAAAATGTGTGTTTACAACTCCTTTAGGGATCCAGTTGGGAAGGAAGAAGGCTCACAGGAGGAAACTGGGAGGAAGCTATGGGAGAGAGCTCATGTTGTCCAGAAGTGGTGTGAGCAGTGGCAGCCCATCCATTAGGGGTGCCCGGGCGCCGCCCCCTCTATCCACGCCACCCCCCTATATGATTAACAGATAGATTCATGCTATCCACGGCTGCCGCGCCCACCCCCTATTCATGCGTCCAGCCTCTTTCAGGAAGCTGGGTGCCTGAATTACAGCGGCGGGGGTTTTTTTTTTTGAAGTACCTGATGAAAGCCATAGGCTCTAATAGGCTTCAAAAAAGGGTGGGCTGATTATGAATGAATATTCTCTGTTTTAACACTGACCCTCAATCCGGCCAATCAGAAGCAGGTCTGAGACCCGTTTTCCGATTGGCCAAAAAGAGAAGACTCCCGATTGGCTGCCAAGGAGGAGGGAGGAAACAGAAGCCGCTGATGCCCATGGAGAGCATAGGAAGGGAAAGCTGCCGCTGCCGCCAAGCAAGGGAACCTGCCGGTGAAGTGCTGCATAGATGGGGTAAGTGTACCAAACCTGCCTGCCCACTGACCGACAGGGGGGAGAGGGGGTGGCACTGTTTGCCGCCCCCCAAAAAAATTACCACCGGCCGCCACTGGGTGTGAGTCTGCAACTCTCTCACTGGCAAGGAACCTGGTGGATATCAGCAGGAGGCAACTGATGATCTTGTGGCTAAGTGGGTACCAGACCCCAGTTCTGAAGAGTGCGACAGTGTGGTGCTTTGAAACTCTGGAAGGAGTACAAAACACAGTCAGCTTAGAGATCTTGTGGGACATTTCTTTTGCAAGTGCAATACAGCCAGGAGTTGTACAGTGCAGCCAGGAGTTGTACAGTGCAGCCAGAGGTTATAAAATACAGCCAGAAGTTTGTGAATTGCAGCCAGAGGTTGTGCAATACAGCCAGATGTTTATGCATTACAGCCAAAAGTTAAGTAGTCCTCAAGCTCTACAGTTTTGCAGTTCTGGGGTATCCCGTGCTCCTCATCCCTATCCAAATTTATTGTTCTCCAATGATAAAAAAAAACACAAAAAAGAAACCCCTAGACTGATTTTTGAGCCAGAGGAAGAATGTTGAAATGCTGTGTGCCTGGCTGTGTGTGTTCTAAGGGAGGAAACAGGACCACATTTACCAGTGGCTCCTGCAGAGTTGTGCAGAACTAATTCAGGTAATGTGACCCAGAACCAGGGCACTGTTTCACACCCCTATCCTGCTCCTCTACAGAGGGCCCGTGTGACAAAACACAGCTTAGATATACTTTATACACTCTCCAAAATAAACCGCACCCTGCGATTCCTCTGTTGCCAAACACTAAAACATTGGTGATGTCATCTCAGCCAAAAAGGCTTGGGTGACTCATTTTCAAACAGCGGCTCTGCCGGAACACTTATCACCCTTCAGCTGAAATCACATGACATGGGACTAACATTTATGGAGTCCCATGTCGGCCATATTTTAAATGAGGGATTATGGAACTGTGTAATAACTGCATGAGCAGTTCATATGACTAAAAGGGCTTTTTGTTCTTTTTTATTTGCTAGTTTTCCAAGCTAAATTAAAGTGTGCTCTAATTAAATATCAAAACCAGCTGAGTGACCTGTTTCAAATTTGCCATTCATCTCCAACCCAAATCTTTGTCCTCTGGAGTTCCCTGCCTCTCAAATTGTTCATGTGTAGCCCGGTTAAAAGTGGCTACAGACATAAAATGGTCTTTACCCAATCTAGTTGGCTATGGTCAGATGGGCCATGTGGGGTTCCCTCAGAGGCGGCTCTCTAATTAGGCAAATTAGGCTGCCACCTAAGGCCTCGCATTAACAGGGGCCTCGCAGCCGCCTAATTTGCCTCTGCTCGATCACTGGACTGACCAACAGGCTCCGGGTGCCATCTGTAAAAGCCGTGCGGGCAGCCATAGAGCCTCAAATCCATGTCCAAGTCCAGCGCGGGCTGCTCCTAGAGCCCGCGCTGCTCATCTGGCCTCTCCGCATCTGGCCGGCTGCCTATTCGGGTCAGGAGTCGAGCCAGGCAGCGGAAACTATTCCTGCCCTATGACTGTCTGTGAAGAGGAAGGAGGAGCTCCGGTGGATGGATCCCATCCCAGCGCCTGCTGCAGCCTGGCCAACTGCCCAGAGAGAACGTGAGAGTGCCCGGCCATGTCGCCCTCCTGTGTGCCTGGATAGGAAGAGCGGCGGGGACAGCTGCATATGGAGGAATTGAACTTTTCACGTTCCTCCTGCAGCCGCTGAATGACCGCTTCTTCTGCGGGCGTTCATTGGCTGCAGAAAGAATATGGAAAGATTAATTCCTCCATATGCAGCTGTCCCCGCCGCTCTTCCTATCCAGGCACACAGGAGGGCGGCATGGCCGGGTACTCACGTTCTCTCTGGGCGGTCGGCCAGGCTGCAGCAGGCGCTGGGATGGGATCCATCCACCGGAGCTCCTCCTTTCCAACTCTTTTACTGCCCCGTGCTCCCTGGTTCCTCCCAGTTCTCCCTGCATATCCCCTCTGCTCCCTGGCTCCTCCCCCCAGTGCTCTCTGGTACCCCGTGCTCCCTGGCTCCCCCACTGTGCTGTCCAGTCCCCCCCCACTGCTTCTCAGCTCCCCCCATGCTCTCCCCCCTCACTGTGCTGTCCAGTCCCCCCCCCACTGCTTCTCAGCTCCCCCCATGCTCTCCCCCCTCACTGTGCTGTCCAGTCCCCAATTCCTGTACTCCCTGGCTCCCCCACAGTACTGTCTAGTTCCCCCCCTCTGCTCCCCAGCTGCCCCCCAGTGCTCTCTGGTTCTCTTTGTGCTCCCTGGATCCCCCCATGCTCCCCCCCACTGTGCTGTCCAGTCACCCCCCCCCCCCCACTGCTCTCCACCTCCCCCCCAGTGCTCTGTACTCCCTGGCTCCCCCCACACTGATATCCCCCCCCCCACAGTGCTCTCTGGTCCTCCCTGTCTCCCCCCATACTCTCCCCCCCAGTGTTCTCCAACTCCCTGGCTCCCCCCAACAGTGCTCTCCAGCCCCCCAGAGCTCTCTGTTCCCCCCGTGCTCCCTAACCCCTCCCAGTTCTACCTGCATCCCCAGTGCTCTCTGCCCCCTGTGCTCCCTGGCTCCTGCTGTGCTTTCAACTTCCACCCCGTGCTCTCCAACTCCCCCCACAGTGCTCTCCAGCTCCCCCTTTGTGCTTTCCAGACCCCACTTTTCTCCCTGGCTCCCCCCATGCTCTCCACCCCACTATGCTATCCAGCTCCCCCCCCCAGTGCTTTCCAAATCCCCCACCCCCCATGTACTCCCTGGCTCCCCCTCATGCTCTCCACCACACTGTCCTACCCAGCTGCCCCGGTGCTCTCCACACTCCACCCTCCCTATGCTCATTTGCCCCTCCCCCAGTACTCTCTGGCCCCTATGCTCTCCATCACCCCCCATGCTCTCTGCCCCTGCCAGGCTCTTCACTCCCACCAGTGCACCCCCCTAGGGCTCTCCAGCTCCCCCAGTGCTCTCCGCCCCCCCGCTCTCCACTCCCCCAGTGCTCTTGCCCCCCACACTCTCGGCCCCCCCTCCCTCTGCTGCTTTCAGCCTCACTCCCGTGCACTCCGCCACCCCTGTTCTCTTTTCTGGCCCCCTCACCCCTGGGCAGCTCTGCTAGGTTCCCCCCTCTTTTCACTCCGGCTGCTGCGGGGGTCTCTCAGGCTGGGGAGCAGGGAAGGGACCGCTATCATGGGCTGCTCAGTCTATTTTTTGTCCCAGTCCGGGCCTGGTGGGCAAGTTGAGCAGCGAGGCTTGCAAGGATCGATAGTCCTGGAGGGAGAAGCGTTCTAAAGACCCCCTAGGACTGGATGACAGGCTGACTGGGGCTGGAAAACGAGGACGGGTGGAAGGTAAAGGTGACCAGGGACCACTCCATCTCACAGCAAACAGATCCTCTGGAAGGAGCAGGACACTGTCCCCACCCAGAATGAGAATGGACCCTGCCTGCTGCTGGCCGTCATGAACATCCTGCTGGCATGGAAGGTACCGTACCAAGCATCACACACAACTTCCCACAGGCAGGCACTGCAGA